>NW_026294562.1:156233496-156365996 GCF_007827085.1 Peromyscus californicus insignis
TGTTCCCCACTGCAGTATTTCCTAAATGCTATTAAGTGATCGATTTACACGGCCACATGATGATGTCATCCATAAGAAGGGGAATGCAGATGACAGCAAAATACTACTGACAGTGACCTTGTTTCTGAATCCTTGGAACCCTGTCAGCTTTGCTTCCAGTATATGGTTTCAAAGAATGTACTTTTTGGACAATATCTAGTTACTGGGTAGTGAATTAATGGAGTTAAGGGTTCTGATGCAATTCACATATAGGTCAATTACATGCGCCAACATCTGCTCTGTCACGATCATTTGCATATAGCATTCATATGTTAATGATGCCTCTTTTTACTCAAGTAATATATTTTAAAAACAAGATTTGCATATCAGTTTGGATCAGTATATTACAAGCAATTTATCATTTTCTCCTTCTTGTTATGATTTGAAGAACAATATCTTGAATGATGGCTGCTATATTTGAGCACGGCTCTGATTTATACAAGGAGCCCCTCGGTGGGAAAGCTTCCATTCTAAAGCTGCTTAAAGCCTTATAAATCAATAATGACACAGATGGACTGCTGATAATCTATTTAGAATGCCTGATAGCAAATATTGCCGTACAGACGATTAGAGGGGTAACCATTTTAGCAGAGTCCTTCCTCCCTCTATAAATGGCAAGTTTGAACAGCAATAACGAAAAAGAAGTGTCTGTACACTGACTTTGCGTCAGACCTTCTCCTCGCAGGGTCTGGCTGGCAGAGGGGAAGACCTGGGGAGAAGAACAAAGGCACTTCCCGTTCCTGCCAATATAATCATATCAGTCCCTGTTTCTTTAACAAAACAGGACCTCTTAATGGAATTGTGTCTTCAGGTGTAAATAGCATTAAAAGCTGCTTCTCGGGTCCTCTTTGCCCTGATACAGCGCAAGGAGTGAGAAAATAAAGTGGAGGTTGTCAAAAGTGGCAGCTGTTTGGAATCCTGATAAATATAAGCTCTTATTGATCTGATGGAAATAGAGGATCCCAGTGCTAGGCAGTATTTAGCTTCTTGTCTACAGCGCGTCACCGGTGGCCTTGCATGGGGATAGATTTCCATTCTCATACTCTGGATTTGATTTCATCTTTAACCTTTGCAGCTGAGTTTCCTTGACCTCGGAGTGTGGCTGTGATTTCCTGAATTTGTTACATTTTGCTTTACATGGTTTCTTTCTTAATTTCCTTTTTTATTTGTGACAGGGAGCGAGGACATCCTTCTGGCCATCTTTTAGCGCCTGCATCCGGTGCATCTTTTCTGGGGATATATTCTTACTAGACTGACAGTCCTTAAGTCAAGCATGCAGTGAGGGTGTTAAGGTAAGTCTCCCCCTATTAAAGCTGTCTGCCCGGACATTCCACATTTCTTTCTGCTTTGCCCTATTGACTTCACACAAATCCAATTCAAGCTAACCACTATGCACTCCAGCCAAGTCTCTCTGCACCCGCCCAGTAAACCCTGGGCTGTGGCTCCTGGGGATTGGCATTCCTTTCTTGTTTAGGTGGTGGTGGTTTGAAACAAAAGGATTCTGAAGAACAATGTTCTATTTTCTCGTGGTGCTTCACCCCAATGTTGTGTTTTCCACTCCGTGGCTTAATTCCTTTTTGGAGTTTTCTTCGGGGGTAGAGATGAAGCTCCAGCTCAAAATCCTGAGGTGCTGTTCAAGTCTTCTGGTTCCAAGAAAAGTGCTGCTGTTATTTTGAGTAGTTTTGATACAACCAAATCAAAGTGAAGATTTGAAATGGCTTTTCTGAAAGCCTGAGCTGAAGTCATCAATTATTCTGCACAGTGATTCTTTCTGATAGTGAAACCATACCTCTTTGCTGCAATGAGGGAAAGTGAAAGTTAAAAATAAAATGAAACATTTAAATCTTGGCTGTTGAGAAGCTCAGATAGACATCAAGGCCAGTCGATAGAGACTCCTATCAATTAGACTTACACGGTTATCATCCCATATTGGCTTATTAGCAATTGCTTGGGTTCAGGGTTCCAGGATTAAGAATGTGAAAGGCCAGATGGGGGGAAAATACAAGGAATTAGCAACCTGTGAAAAGCCAGGTCTGGGGGGCTCCCCCATATGCAGGAAGCAGGGGACAGGCTGATGGTGGCGTCAAGGCCCTGGGATTCTTGTGGGAGGAAAATGTCTACAGTGAGAAGGTTGGAAGTTTTCCCTGGTTTACCCCGTTATTTGAGTCGGAAAGTGTTGATTTCACACTGCGCTGAGTGTTTTCCCCGCAGCTTCTTAGTGGGTGTATTCTATGTTCAGAAAAAGGAGCAGTTAACGAAAGCAGTAGTGGGGGCCCTCAACGGCCTGGCAGGCCTGTGACTTTGGAGATCCCAAGGTGCCCTCTAGGAAGGGGGGTGGGCAGCTCAGGAGTTCCAGCCTAGAGACTGCAGACGGAGCTTCTGGCTAGGTCCCTCCTCGGCATATCGCAGGCGGGAACAATTTTTGGTTCCTTTGCTGCTGGGTTGGGAAAACAAGCCCGTGGTTGCCAGTAAGGTTTGGAATCTGCCTGCCAGATAAGGGAATGTCTGTGAAGACTATTTTCCCTCTTGGGAGGCAAAACACAGATGGGGGAGTTCGGAGTCTTACAGCATTCAGCTGCTACATTGATGGTAGGAATTCTGCAGTGTGGATGCTCATGATATCTGAAGGCCAGGTTTAGCATAGCTGCAGAGGGCCTCTGGTAGGGAGTTGGTAGTGTTGGCTGTTGAGAGAGCAAGTGTATTGGCTTGTTCTAGAACATTCCATACTCTGGGCTTCTTGAGGTGGGAACAGAAGCACTGACGCCATGCTAGCTACTTCCCCCTTGACTCCCTTTGGGATGGGATGGGATGGGAAGGGAAGCAAGAATGAGCACAAGAGTGCCCCCTACACTGTCATGGGCTTCTCCTGTGAGAGACGCACATCATGCCTAGCTTGAGCATCCTGCACACTGCACATACGGCAGGCAGTGGTTTGCGGCTCGTGAGGTTTCCCAACACTGAGACACATATTTTGCAGCTAGTCACTGGGCTAAACTTTGGGCTTCCTGGAACATAAAGGACAATCATTAATGTCCCTGCTCATATGCAGGAGACATGTTCAATAACCCAATACTCACTCTGCCCTTCCTACATGTGTGTGTCTATGAGTTTAGTTTATGAGTTTGACCCAGAAAAAGAGTGGCAATAACTAATATGAAGATAAAACAATGCTAGCAGTGTATATTCATAAATGCCATGTAAATGAGATTTCGTGGGCAGGGGACTGAGATATGTGAGGTCTATGGGGTAGCCCATAAGCAGGCATGGGAATATTTTTCTCGATGGGAAATGCACACCTTTAGATGACTTAGGGAGGGGGTGTCACGTGACCTGGAAGTAAGATGAAAACTTTACTTTCAAGAACAAATTCTTATCCTCTGAGAAGCTATAAGAGACAGGTCTCAGGAAAACAAAGGATATATGGGTGCCTCTCTACCAGTCTCTTGTTGAATTTCAGTCCCAGAACACAGTCTCCCCAAACCCTGGAGTTGGAAACCTCCCCAGAGGCCTGAGCTGAGAAGAGCTGACAGCAAGTGAGAGGCGAGGTCCTGATGTGGCCCTAAGCTATTCTGAGAGCCTGGACTTCCATGCAGGGGACTCTCCTGACTCCCACCTTTGCAGTTCTGTGAAAAGGACACTTGGTGAAGTCTTTTCTCCCCTGGTATTTATTTTAATGATGGAAAGAAACCCTAAGCTTCTGGAAGAACCACTTGTTCTTGCTCATCTTGTGTCTCTCCTCAGACTTGACCTTGGACTCTCATCTAGCCTTGAATTTCAGAGCTGGGTCTTTGAAAACATCCTTATCAATGATATCTTTGTTCAGGGAGATATCCACAGAGTACCTTGTGAACATGCGGTTACTGTAGTTATAAACTCACACACACACAAAAATCTTGATCTTTGATCTCTTCTCTGTTTCCTTCTTGCACATGGTGGCTGTCACTTTGAGGGGATAGTGATCAATTGCTGCCACCAGCACATGGTTATAGGGACTGCCTGAGTCCAACATGAATATTCCTCAGGATGAAGGCTTTGCATCCAGCTAGGACATGAGCTTTCCCATTTTGACAATAACCAGCAGGCCATAGCAGAAAAAAAATGCATGAAGCCTTATGTAACTGATGTTTAGACCAGAACTGCTGGCAACCACCTACAACTCCACAGCACCCAGGAGGCTGAGGCAGGAGCATCAGAAGACCTCAACCCACCTGGCCACAGAGTGAATGATTGCCCAGTCTGGGCAACTTAGAGAACTTGTTTCAAAATAAAAAGTCAAAAGTCCAGTTGTGGTACACAAGTCCAGCTGTGGTAGTACACAAGTCCAGCTGTGATAATGCACTAATCCGGCTGTGATAGTACACAAGTCCAACTGCAGTAGTACACAAGTCCAGCCACAATAGTATACAAATCCAGCTGTGGTAGTATACACAAGTCCAGCTGTGTAGTATACAAGTCCAGTTCTGTAATCTCAACTCTTAAGCTGAAGCAGGAGAATCTTGAGTCCAGGGCCAACCTAGACACTTAATAAGACTGTCTCTAAAAATTTTAAAGTAAATAAGTAATAAAATGGGTGGAAGCATGGCTCAGTTTGTCTATCATGTGTTTAATCCTGAGCACTGCAAAAACATACCAGTAAAATAAAATAAAATAAAACAGAAAAGCTAAGAAATACACTGCAATGACCATGTGTCACTACAACATGGGTATCCAGAGAATACCTCTCTCTCTCTTTTTTTTTGTTTTTTGTTTTTTGTTTTTTCGAGACAGAGTTTCTCTGTGTAGTTTTGGTGCCTGTCCTGGATCTCACTCTGTAGACCAGGCTAGCCTAGAAGTCACAGAGATCCGCCTGGCTCTGCTTCCCGGGTGCTGGGATTAAAGGTATGCACTACCACCGCCCGGCCATCAGAGAATACCTCTCTAAAGAGGGCAGACAGCCTCAAGTCCATAGTCCATCCCTCATGAAGTCCCCCATGATCAGGCCATGAGGGCTAGGACCATCCAGAGGAAATGGTACTCATAACCTCTAGGACCTCCATTCCACTGCTTCCCACTCTCAGCTCCTATTACCTGAGCTCCCTGTGGGCAAAAATTGGACTGTCCTGTCCAATGTTTCAGTGCTTTTAAAAGATTGGTCTCCAAAATCAAGCACTACCATCAGACGGCAGCTTTCCCATCTATAATGGTTTGAATCAGAACTGTCCCCACAGGCTCAGGCATTGAGTGCTTGGCCTCCAGCTGGTCACACTGGTCTAGGAGGTGATGGGAACTAGAGGAGGTAGCAGGGCGATGGGAACCACAAACATGCTGAACTCAGAGGCTGGTCCTGCTGTGGCTCTACTGACCCCAAGCCATCCCTTCCACAGCAGGCATCACCTTCGTTGAATACTACACAGTGGTGCTTTGCGAGTGGAGAAGAGAGATGGAGATTGAAGTTTCTATGTGAAATTGATAAAGTGTACATATGGGGGCATGCTTTGTGTTCCGTTGGAACTTTGCCAGGATACTTTGGAACTCATGGAGGTAAGGGTTGCTTGTAACTCCTTTGTAGACAAGGAGTGAAGGAATGGAGTTCTGATTTCTCCAGGGAGAGCAGGCAGAGGGGAACTTACTGATGTCTAAGAGCTCTTTGAGATTATCTCAATCCACATGGAGCCCCTAGCAGACAGACCTCATCATTTACTTTCACTTTCTGGGCTTGGAAACTGAGGTTGTGGAAATTAATCTGTCTGCCTCAGGAGGCATATCTAGCAGGTGGCATTACACCCCTAATTTTCTTTCCTCGTCACAGTGACCCAATTCTTGACATAAACAATTTAAAGCAAGGAGGATTGTGTTGGCTCATGATTTCAGAGGGCTCAGTCTGTGGTCCCTTGACCTCAAATACTCAGGCAGAGCCTCATGGTGGCAGGAGCATGCGGTAGAGGAGAGAAGTTTGTGTCATAGTGAACAGGAAGTAGAACACACAAGACAGGAAGAAGGCCAAGGCAAGATGTTCTTAAGGGTCTAACCCTAGTGACTCACTTCCTTTAGCTAGACCCCATCTCTGAGGACTGTGCCACCAGCTGGTGGCTAAGCAGTCAACACGACATGAACCTGTTCAGATGGTTCAGATTCAAGCCATAGCAGCTAGGAAGGCCAGAGTCTGACTGTAGCTCTTGCTGACTTAGAAGGATCCTTTAGAAGCACTGGGAACAACATGGTCAAGACAGTCTGAGTTCTGGACCACAGGGAGCTCATATTACAGGAGTTGAAAGTAGGAGTCAGAAGCAGGGGAACCTGTGGATAAGATGATGTCAGGTGGACAGACGCTGTAAGAAAATGCAAGACAAAAACGTGGTGGGGCACCCTATTTAAGCATGGCTTTGTAAGGCCATGGTGAGTTTGGATTTTTTCTTTTTCTTTTTTCTTTTTTTTTTTTGAGACAAGGTTTCTCTGTGTAGCTTTGCGCCTTTCCTGGAACTCACTCTGTAGCCCAGGCTGGTCTCAAACTCACAGAGATCTGCCTGCCTCTGCCTCCCGAGTGCTGGGATTAAAGGTGTGAGCCACCACCGCCCGGCAAGTGAATTTTTTCTATTTGTTCATTTGTCTTTAGTTGTTTTGTTTTGAGGTGCTGTTAAATAAACCCTGTAGTCTTGCAACTGCTAAACACACCATTTAGCACTACACCCCAGGTTCTTCCTTTCCTGCTTGCTACTTTCAACCAAAGAAAGCATCTTGAAAAACAGGCCATCCCAGGTGTGGAGATTCTCCTAGATAACTGAATTAGAATTAGCCTTGCAATGGCTTCTGGTGATCTGGTCACTGTGTTCTGGTTTCCCCTGGAGGGATGCCTGATGGCTGGTCCAAGCTGGCAGCTAGCCCTGGGAGGAACCTACTCTGTACACATTAGCAGAATCAGCATGCCCTGGACAGCCCTGGGAGCCAGTGGTGGGTGCTTGGACAGAGTAATCCCTCTAACCCCAGATCCTTGGACTGGCTGAGATCCCAGGGGAGAAGACACTGGTGCTGTACATATGCCATCTTGGCATTCAGAAGGAGGTGAGGGAATGTGGCGAGTTCCAGGCAGCCTGGGCTGCATAATGAAACCCCAATTAAGAAATAAAAAGGGGCTTAGTAAGGTGGCTTAGTGGTTAAAGGCACTAGTTGTTCAGCCTGATGACCTGAGGAGTTTGGACTTCCAGACCTATACAGTGGAGTAAAGAACTTACTCCCAAAAGGTGTTCTCTGACTTACACACAGACACAGACAGACAGACAGACAGACACACACACACACACACACACACACACACACACACACACACACACTGTAAGAATTTTTAAAAAATTAAAATAAAAACCAGAGTCTCTGGTCTTGTCAATGGTGTAGTTTAGATCTGGTTCCTTTGGATAGTGCAGTCTGTCACAGGCAGACTTTTCAGGCTCACGCATAGGCCCATGGAATCATAGGGTTTGTAGCAGCCTTTGCGATCCAACTCCTCATCTCATCCATAAGGTGGCTGAGGCCCAGAGGAGGTGAGGGGTTTGCCTAGGATTATAAGATGTCATTGACAAAGTCAGAACCCCAGCCCCCACCCCATGTGTTTCTGCCCTGTCACATTCTCACACAAGCACAGCAAGCCACACCTCATGCAGCTCCAGACAAGCTGGGACCACTGTTGGCTTAAAGGAAATATTTCTTGGGAGTGGGGGGCATGTCTTCTGTGTTGCCGTAGCTGTCACGGTACCTCTGAGTGGTAAGCAGTGGTTGCTGACCTTTCCAGTGACCACTTTCCAGGATTATCTGTTGCCATTATTGGAATTTGTTGCGCTTGGTTTAAGCAGCACCGATATGACACACCTGCCTATCTTTCCATATTTTATGTCCTTGTCAAACCCACGCCTGTGAGGTCTGATTCTGCTAACCTCCAGAACATGATTATAGATATTTCATTTTTCCCCTCCTTACTGCTAGCAACCAGTTTACATCTTCTTTAAAAAGTTTCTGCAAAATGGGCCTGGTGGTACAGGCCTGTAATCCAGGCACTTGGGAGGCTGAGGGGAGAAAGAGAGTTAAGGCCAGCTTGAGCCTCATAGCAAGACTATTTCAAAAAACAAGTGAGAGGACAAACAAACACCTTGAGCAAACAGCATGTGGACCAGATGAGGCCGCAGTCCATGCTCAGCAGTGGGCACAGGGGCTTCTCAAACAGAAGGGGCCATAAAAGGACTAGCCAGCATTGACCTCAGTCACTGGATGTGATGGCCTCGATTAGGAAGCACAGATAGCACATGGGAAGAAACAAGCATGGGCAGCCAGTCCCACACTGACAGCTGGATATGGAAGTGCATGCTGGTTGGAGGCAATGGCTCTGACAACATCAGCTACCAGCAGAGCAGGGGTGGCTCTGGAAAACAAGGAGGTCAGGTGGCCCTGTGTGAGACTGCTGGAAGCCACCTTCCTCTCTGTCACCCCAACACCTGAGTCACAAGTGCCTGCATGTCACTGTGGGTGATTGCTGTGGTGAGACTTGGTTCTTGTCGCTGTGAGAACCAAGTGATGGGAGGACTCCTCTCTATACTCCACAGGGGGAGCTGCCTGGGCAGGTACTTCCCTTTTCGGAAACTTCAAGGTTCCTATAAGTGGCTGATCCGTGTTGTTTTTTTTTTTTTTTTTCTCAGCAGTATTTAGAAGACGTTTCCTGGTCCTCTATCTTGGGGGCCTGAAGTTTTCCCTGGGCTCACGTTGACCTGGAAGGACAATATGCTCACTTCCCGATGTCCTACCATTTCCTGGCTCCTCAAACCTGCTCCTTCCTTCAAAAATGTCCAATGTCCTCAACTTCCCTGGGATAAGCCATGAGTCAGAGACAAGGAAGTAGCCTAGCATATGGATGGGGGATGAGATGGCACACCTACCTGAGGGACTTGAGTATTTTCTCCGATGCCATGAAGTGACATCCAGGTGTTTTGGGGAAGAGGCTTCCTTGCATCTTGCCCACACTTTCTATTGGCCCCTTTACCTGCTAAAGTCATTTCTGCACAGTCCCTTCATCTGGTCCACATATAACATGGAGTTTCTGTGTGTGTAATATTATTTGTTTTTATTTCTGTAATCCCTTTATTGTTTGCACAACTGCTGTCAGACTGTTGCCTGAAAGTATCACAGGATAATTGCAGAACGCCTGCATAAGTAATTTCTTACGAAATCGGGCCTTGTCTGCATATAAAATTGTTTTTCGTTGCGGCATACATGGCCTTCATTATACAGAGGCTGTTTACAGGGTGGGGGGCGCACCTTGCCCACAGGCCCTGAGATGGGAAGGTCTGGTCCTGGAGAATAATGAAATATGATCATTATTCTTTTTTTTTTTTTTTAGTGATATGACATTTCTAGAAGGTGACAGACAGACTGAGGCTGTCAGGAAGAGCCCAGCCTGGGCAGGAGGGAGGCGGCTGCCCATATGAGGAATGCTGGGTTGACTGGTGTTGCTGGGGAAGGAAGGGCCACTCACTCCTCCTGGGCTCGCACTGGGCATCTCTTCTGACCGCATTTCTGCGATATTAATGGTGTGTGGTAGTGAAAGAAATGTGTTTTATTCTCGAGTCTAACCCTGCTGTTATCAAAGTAACTTCCAGCTTATTAGCGACAAAGGACTTTTCTCCTCTCGGCTGCCCTGTTCGCCAGGGCTTCCTGAATTAAACTGCTGTTTCCTGTCCTTTATATGCATGACCACATCTGGGTAGCCTGCTCACAGCCCCGCTGCTTAATAACAATCACCTTCCCTTTCAGTCTCTGCTGATTGTTTCTAATTCACTCTGACAGATAGTGCCTGACAACTTGCTGGCTTCTCCCTCCCTCCGTGACCTGAAGTTACTCACGGCACTTATATAGTCTGTCATTTTTAATATTTGATTTCATTTTAAGTTATGTGTTTTACTGAGAAGATGAAACAAAAAAGAAAGAAAGAAAAAAGAAAAGAAAGGAAAAAAAGAAGAGGAGAGGAGGGGGGGTTATCTTATAACAGAACACAAGTTTAACCCTTCTTGCCCCACGGTCCTGCTTCTTCTTCCTGGGACAGGCTAAGCAAAGGCTACATTTTCTCTCCTTCCTTCTGGCTTTTGTGTTTTTCCTTTTCCTTACTTTTCTTGTTTGTTTTGATTTTTTGAAGCAGATCTTACTCTGTGGCCCAGGTTGGCCTTGAATTCATCCTCCTCCTGCCTCAGCCTCCCAAAGTACTGGGATTACAGGTGTGTGCCCCCACATTCCCAACAGTTTCATGTCATAGTCTTTCCTTTCAATGGTGCTTGATGGTCTTGGGGTTCACTGTGATGCTCTCCAATCTATACACTGGAACACCTCCTTTTGGGGGTGTTGCTTTGGAGTAGTGGTACAGTAGAGGGACTGGGGAATGCCTAAAAGATCAGCTTTGGTAAAGATGTCAAATGTGGAATGAACAGTCTTTTTGGAAATGATTCTTTTTGTAGCATCAGACAGGACAGAGAAATGTCAACTCTCTCTGGGTTGGAGATGGGCCACTTAGTGTGAAATCTTCCACAGAGTGGGACCAGGTGGGCAGCAGGGTTGAAGCCTAAATTTCCTTCATATTCTGTCTGAACCCGCCTCTCATCAAAGACCCTGTGCCACAAGCATCCTCAAAAGCTTCATAGGCATCCCCTGTCACTTCAAGGCCCACCTCACCCATGATGACTGGCTTTGTTTGTCATGATACAAAAGCTCCTGTGTCCCTTTTGGCCCTTCAGAGGTTGAAAGCTGTGAGGCTGTGCATTAGGTCAGCTCTGCAACTGGCCACCACCAAATAAAGAGGCCAATTCACTCGCAGGGCCTGGCTTCTGATGCTGGATGCCTGTCTGTCCCCCACAGCAGGCCAGGCAAAGAAGTACAGGAAAGGGCATCTGGGTTGGACCTCAGCTAAAGAACTTTCAACTTCCCTAATTGTCTAGACGTGACTGCCCGTGATGTAACTGCCCTTTGATTGTACTCTCCCCAGGCCTGAGTGCTGTCCCTACCAGGGGTCTGCACCACTGCTCCACTTAAAGTGTTCCTCTGACCACCTGGAGTAATGATGGGTCAGTCCCAGGGACAGGCAGGCTTTACTGGTGACCTCAGGGAGACGAGGTTTGCTTTCCAGATCCATCTTGCTAGAGCAGCCTACTTCAGGCTGTGTAGCACAGGTAGGGTCCTTGGAAAGGCTTCTGTGATGTAGCACCAGACTTGGACACAAAAGAATTTCACAACAGCATGTCCCAGCTAGGCCTGAGACCTTAGGTCCAGAGCAGGTCAGTCACTCACAACAGGGCTTCCTCACCATGGATTCATTTCCCAAGCCCATTCCTTCTAGAACCTTGGATCCACTGTCCCTGAGCATTGAGGCTAAGCTGAGGAATTAGCAGCCAAGTGAAGACACTTTCTATCATTTCCCCTTTCTTTTTCTGAATGGGGTAGAAAAGGCCAGGAAATGATCTATTTTAATCATTTTGTGGTGATGCTTGGATATTTCATAAATTACTGTCTTGGTTTTGAGACATCCTAATTAAAATTTAAAAGAGGATTATCCATAAGAAATCAGGTACACACAGGCTGTTGGCTTTCAGCTGTCCTCCCAGAATGAAAGCCTGCAAATGCATCAGTGAGTGACCTGTTAGAGGCAGATGGCATGGCTTCTCTCTTCATTCAACTGTGTGGTCTTTATGGGGAAGGAAGATAGGCTAAGAGTATAGAAAAAGGCAAAGAAGAAGATCTTTCCCTCCATATTTCTAACCTTCCATGGTGCACCAAGTCTTCCCTCATGAATGTATATGACATGGACTCCTGGAACCCTTGGCAATGATGTTCTTATCTGCCTGGCTGGTCTTTAATATTTGCCCCAGCTTTGTGAGATATGAGGCCAGGGGCTCTCAGGAGGACACTCATTGTAAGATTTGGAAGAGGGTTGTGTATTGGGACAATACACATCAAGGGACAAATTATGCTTTTCTGCCTCCTTTCCCAAATGGACCACTGGCCTTTCGTTGGCTCCTGAAGTCAAATAAAGGCTTTGACTTAGTATTGTTCCACAGGCTTCCACTTATTACTTAGTGGGTTGGGCAGAGTCTTGGAGTCCTAGGCTGACCATGGAGGGTCAGCATATGGACTATCATGGTGACACAATGCTGACAGGAAAAGCTTGAGGGAAGAAGAATTTAGCTTTATGTTTCTTTTATTCATTCTTCTTAGAGACTGTGATTTGATCACAATATTTCTCGCTTTCTTTTCTTCCTTCCAAATTCTCCATATAACCCTCCCGGCACTCCTCCAAGTTTACTGTCTTTTTTCCATCAATTGTTATTACATGCATATATGCATTTGTATATTCATATATGATAATCCTGAATGTAACCGGTTGAGTCTATATAATGTTACTTTTATGTATGTTTTTGGTCTGGCCATTGGGTACTGGACAATTGGTATGCTCTTCCCTGGGGAGTGTCACCTCTCCTGCTTCCAGCTTTACTGCTTGCCTGTAGTTCTTTGTGAAGGACTGAGGCCTTGTGAGCTTTTCCCCATGCAGTTTGGCATGTATGTTGGTGTCTTCGTTAAGCTCCCACTTAGGCAGTCATGTTGGTGAGACTTCACCTTCTGATATTACTAGAAGACACAATCTCACCACAAAGACCCACTCCTTCTCCCACAGTGCTTCCTGAGCTCAGATGTGGGAGTATTGTTGTAGATGTGTCTGCTGGAACTGAGCTCCACAACTCTGCATTTTGATTGGTTGGGGTTTTCTGTAGTGGTCTCTATCTGTTGCAAAAAGGAGTTTCCTTGATGAGGGGTGAAGGCTACACATATTTGTAGGTACAAGGGCAAATGTTTATAGACTGTTGTTAGGGATTGTGTATACTTGTTCATAAGGTTGCAGTTCCTCATGCCAGAGCAGGCAGGGCAGCGGAAGCAGCATGGTTCTGGTTATGAGAGCTTACTGCTTAGCAAAACAGGAAGCAAGTTGCTTAGGCAAGAACTGGGTTGGGCTAGAACCTTCAGGCCCCTCCCCTAGGTCCTGCATCCACCAGTTAGGCCTCATGTCCAAAATGTCCCACAACATCCTGAAACAGTGCCACCCTCTGGAGACCAAGTGTTGAAACACATGTGCCCACAGCGGACATTTCACTCAGAACATGTGTACTTCCTGTTTTGTCTTTCTGCCAGCACCCCCACAAGGGGGAGAGAGGAGCAGTAAGTATTCCAAGTTTTCTGTGGAGTCACCACAGCAGCATCTCTATCCATTTAGGTTCATATAGATCTGAAAGACCCTTAGTGACATCATTTTTGACCCCTTGACCTTTCCCAGAATGCATCCCATAAGTAGGGCTATAAATTGATGTGGTCCCAAGCCTGTCCCTGAGAATTCTTTGACTGGGCTTTAGAGGAAGCCACCTACAGAAAGAAGTAAGGCAAGTCCTTCTTCAAGGGAAATACGTAGGGTCTTGCTATTCTCTCCGACACCAACTGAGGCCAAAGAGCTACACTGCAGAAGGGAGGAGCCACACAGAAAGCCATGTCATAGGAGTGACTGACGTCACTCAAGGGATGAAAATGAGACTCATCAAGTCCAAGGCAAGAGGAGAGATTGGTTCACCAGAGCAAGGGGAAGAGGACTAAGATGTTGGCTAATACAGTAAGAAACTGTTTCTACAGATAGAAACAGTAACTGCTGTGGCTTGTCTCACGCCACTTACAAAGCAGTCATTTAAAAAGGCAGAAACCCAAGTAGTTATGCCATTCAGAGCATGATGGGAGGAGGTGGCATTGGAACAGGACCTTGGGGGACCAGAAAGATTCTCACTGATAGACGTAGGTGAAAGAAGAGAGATGTTGCTTGAAGGAGGCAGGGCTTATTCAGGCACATAATTGTGCCTGTCAGAAGGGTGGGTGATGGGTCACCCCAACTAGAAGCAATGGACAAGAACCTTATAAATACCAGGGTCAGGACTGATGGGCCAGGGAAGGATTCTGAGGCTGCATTTGGAACTTGGAGTACAGGAAACAGGAAAGCAGGCACAAGAAAATTTGTGGGTGGGAGCCTGGTAGTGAGAGGTGCGAGGTGAGTTTAGGAGGAGGCATCTGTGATGGAACTGAATCCAAGCACTCAGCAACAAGAGGGCCATTTGCCCCACTGGAGCCTGGAAAGTGGGGATGGCCGTCTTCAGAAGCTGATACTGTCTTTGCTCACAGTGCCCATGGGAAGAAAGAGGCAGTGCAGGGTAATTTTGACTTAGGCTGTCCAAGCCTGCCCCTGGGACTTTGTTACAAGCAGCCAGTCTTCCGATGATCTCGGGTCAGGCCTATGAGCTGCACTTGGCAACTGGCTTTTAAAATAATAAGAATAAAATGATTGCTCTTTAGAAAACAAAACCCACATTTATATTCATTGGGGTCCTCTGTGTTTTTTTTCTTCCCACACATATACAAAAGATGCACTCTGGGTGAGACAAGGGGCTGATGTATGCCAACGTCAAGAGCAGGCAAGGACAGTGAAACAATTGACAGATTCATCCATTCTGCTTTAACTTGGGTTCCCAGGGTGGGAAGTTAGTTTGTTCAACTCTCTGTGTCCTGCTTTGCTCACAGTGTGAACCTGTTGACTAAGCTTGGCTTCCTGGTTAGAGGGTCAAGCCTAAGGGCTTTTAAACATGCTTATATGAAATCCAAACACTTGTGGTCACTGGCCATCTGAAGTCAAGACTCAACTTATGAAATGAACACGTAATTTTCTTGTTTATTTGGGGTATAAATAGAGTCCATTCGTTTTAAAATTTTTCTTCCTGATAAGGACTTTGGCCAGCATTGGGTCTTTAGATAGTCTCTCTCTCTCTCTCTCTCTCTCTCTCTCTCTCTCTCTCTCTCTCTCTCTCTCTCTCTCTCTCTCATCTTCTCCTCTCCTTCCCTCCCCTCTCCTCTCCCTCCCTCTTTTCAAATTGAGCTTTTTATTGCTTTTATTTTTATTTATTTATTTTTTTATGACAGGATCTCATGGTATAGCCCAGATTGGTTCTGAACTGACAGTCCTGGTGCGTCCGTCCATCTCTGGTTGTGGGATCTGAACAAACACCACCACCCCTGACTTCTTCCCCATGGTTTCCTTCTTTTCTCATTCCTAGCCCTCTCCCTTTTCTCTCTCTCCCCCCTCTAAGTCTATCATTTGACTGTCTTTCTCTTTTTCTCCCTATCCCTCTCTCTCTCTCTGTCCTCTTCAAGCAGAAGAAATTGCTGAAGGCAGCACAGCTGTTGTAGTATCAAGACCAGCCCATGTCACTGTTGAGACAGGATCTCATGTAGCCTAGCAGCAGATTCACAGAGCAGTTGAGGATAGCCTCAAACTTAGAGTTTCTTGCCTTTACCTAGAGATGACTGGGTTTTCAGGCATGCATCTCCACACCCAGCTTTACGTAATGCTGAGGATGGACCCAGGGCTTCATGCCTGTTAGGCAATTACTCTACAAACTACATGTCTGGCAGTGCCAAGTCACTCTTTCTTGCCCATTTGCTTTGGCGGATGGAGCTACCTGCCCAGGGAGGTCTCTGCATACTTGTACAGATCTTTGCTACTCTACAGATGTGTGGCTGTCCATAGAGCCCACATCACCTTAGAGAGATCATTTAAGGTCCAGATCCAGATTAGCAAAGCCTCCTGGGGCGGAGAGCCTTCCTAGCCCTTCGTGGGGCCCAGTTCACAGCTGAAAGTGGTTCATCAGCTATGTGTCCCACTCCCGTCTTTCTCCCTTCATCTGATTTGTATGATATCATGCAGCACCTGCTCTTAGATACGGAATTGTTTTTTAGGAAGACATTTTCCTTCTAATGAAATATTGTATTTAGCTTTATTCTAAAAATAGTATCTATGAACTTTGGTTTGATGGGACAAATAAACACTTTTTTATTTTAAACATTTGCAAAATTATATACCCAAGTAAGTATGAATTTGACTTTTTCCATGGGTCCCCTAAAGTTGCCAAGTGTGTAAATAGCAGTGAAACACCCTTAGGGACTGTAGTGTGGCCCTGCTTGGCATGCTTGTGCCCTGCTGGGACCTTAGGGTAGAGCTCATTGGTCCCCTAGCCACTGCCTCCTGCTACGCTGCAGAGGCTTCACTGCCCCTCTGCCCTGACAGGTTGTTCTCTGCCCTCACAGCCTCTCTCTTAGAGTCCCCAGTGATGAGTTATTCTTGTGTGGTTGGTCATATCTGACAGGGCTGTGAACCTCAGGGAGCCATGCTTTCTGATGATTCCATCATTTCCCTTTCTAGATTGCCAGTATCTTGGTTTTTTTTTTTTTAATCTTGTTTGATTTGTTGCTTTTAGCTGGAGCCTTACTATGTAGCCCAGACTGTCCTCACTCACCATCCCAGTGCCTCAGGCTCTTTAGTGCTGGGATTATAAGTGTGTGGCACTCTGCCTGGCTATACTGCAAGCCTCTTGAGAGCAGGTCTCCTGCTCTTCTATGCCTCACTGACTAAGCCAGCTGTTGGTCTGTCATCTATCATCTATATATCCATATGTATAATTGTCACCTGTAAATCTATGTCTGTAGGACCTATCTTCTGTGTATCCGTGGATTTGTAGTTCCACGTATCTATCACATATCTACTATGTGTCATCTATCACCTATCTATCTATCTATCTATCTATCTATCTATCTATCTATCTATCTATCTATCTACCTACCTACCTATCTCCATTGATATAGCTACCTATCATCTATCTATCAATTTCTATTGATTTATCTACCTATTATCTATGTATGTATAATGTGATTAAATCACTACCAATCCACAGAAATAGCTTAATGATTATAGGAATTTATTGGGGGGTAACTCACGATACAGGAAACTTACAATACAGGGAATAAGAATTGTAGCAGAATCCTGGAAAGGTGAGGCACGATCCAGTGCTGTTCTCCCGAGCACTCTGCCCTGATTCGCACTAGCATCCAAGACCATGAGGTAGCAAAGAGAAGAGAGAGCATATTATGTACATCCCTGGTCTTAAGGGTCCCCATCCATGCCAAGTCCAACTGGCAGGTACCTAGCAGCTACCTGCTGCCTCACTAGGGGTGGTGATTCAGGACATAGCACAGACAACCACTCACTACGTATGTATGTATGTATGTATGTATGTATGTATGTATGTATGTATGTATGCATGTATCTAACCTCTATCTGTTTGTTTGTCTATGTACCTATGTATCTATGTATCTATGTATCTATGTATCTATCCATCTATCTATCATGTTATTATTTATTTATCTCTTATCCATCATCTATCCATTTCCTATCAATCTATCTACTGCTCATCTGTCATCTCTCCATCTATCTTTTTATAAGGTACAACTGACATTATACTTAGAGGAGACAGATGATATATCCACTGACAATGAAACCAGAAACCCATCAGTAGGGACAGGTGTCGTAGGGCCATTAAAATAGGGGACAGGATCTGAGGCAGAAGAACCTAAGGCAGTGTTTGGAAAGACACCTCTGGGGTGTGTTGTGACATTAGGTCTGCATTCCCTGAGTGGGGCTACCCCTGGACAGAGAACATAGTTCATGGGAGAGCCAAGAGTCAGGTATAGGCTGGATGAATTTGAGTTGCAGAGAGAAAAATTCACAGAAAAGGATGAAATTTGTTTCTATCCTTGACAGGGTTCCATTTGTTCATTTCTAACCTCCTTAAGGCTTTCCTGTGTATGGCATTTTGCCTCTCACCTTTTGAAGGCCCCACGTCACATACCTTCTTTTGGCAAGGTTCAGAAGCAGCTCTGCTCCCTTCCCCACCAGGTTGGAAGGCTGAGGGGATCTTAACACACGAGGAAGCCAGCACTGACATGCTAATATTTCATTTTAATCTTGAGTGCCAGGTTACTTTCCAAATGAAGTGTCTCAGGCAAGGCTCTAACTTACATGAAATAAAAGAGTTTAATGCTAATTAAATATCATCTGACTACTGAAGCTGTATTTATTGATGGTCTAAAAGAACAGCATCAAGGTGGATGGGCTGGGAACCCATCTATAATAACAATGCATCTTTGGTCCTGGGGCTTACATGTGTATATGCACACAATAAAGCCATGGATGGGGGCATGCAAGGGATTTTTTTTCTGCTTTCCCACTAGGTAGAGAGACCATCTTTATTATTCATTTGATTCAGAAGGTCTGGGTGTGTAGCTCATGTTCTCTGTGTAACCAACCTAGGGGAAATTCACATGATGCTGGTCCAGCACAAGGGGTTAGTGGAGTAGAGTAGACTATATGGGCAAGCTCTGACCTTATTTCTGGCATCCCTGACCTTATCTGATGGCCTTTCAACTCCAATACCCCCCTTTCCTCATTTTCCTTCTGTCTTTCTCCTGGCCCTTTCCAATGTTTCCTCCTATCTCAGCTTTGATGACCACTGTCTCAGGCTAAGGACATTGATCCTCATGGCTACTAGTTTCTTCATGCTGGGTTTGACCTTTTCTCTGCTATCATTTCACTCTTTAGGTTGTCTCAGCCTCATGCCTCGTCTCCTGATCCAGTCTTTGATCAACTGTAGGCTACAGTCTCTTCCCTTTTCTCTTCTTCTCATCCCTCCAGGATATATAGATGTTTCTGGGGGATGGCGTGGGAATGGGGATGGAGGGAGCATGTGCTTTCTCACTCTGTATGAGGGTTATACCTGGAGCAGAGCTAGCTATTGAGGTGGGTTGTGGGGTGGGGACTGGAGCATGGAGTCACATTATTCTTCTCCAGCTTCCTTTTGGGATGTCTTCGCTTGACTGTATCTTCATTTCCTCTTATCATTATGGCCTCAGAATTGTGTCAGTGATGGCTGGAACCTCTGGAAATCTCCCATCCTTGAAAGGGGTTGTGACCACCGATGACTTCTCCTTGGTAGTCCCTTGAGACTGCAAGTCCAATGTCACCACAATGTCTAATCTTTCCCAAGCAAAGACAGGAATTTGAGGTTCCACACAGAATTCCACAATTTCACCACTTGTATGTATTTCTCCTATAAGTCAAACTGAGCAAATATGGGCTCCAAGTGTAGATTCCAGGACATACCCACTATGGAACAAGGCCATGGATTCTGTAGGGGAAGAGCAGCCATGTTGGAAGGAGTAGCACTGGGTAAAACAGGGTCCTGAACAGCTCTCTCTGTTGGTGAAGGACAGTGTAATGTAACAAGCTTTGAAGACTCAGAACCCATTCTGTAGGAGTAGGCCCCGATGTGGCTCCCAGCCTTCAGGAAAAACACATTCATCTAGACCAGCTTGTCTGCAGCCTACCTATAATTAGCTTCTGAGATTTCTAAATGAACTGCCTAATGGGGTAAATTTAGCAAACTTATTGTGAGGTGTTACCCAATCCTCTTCCTCCAACTGTCCACACAGACTCCTGTACCACCTCGCTAGCTTTTGCTATTTGCAACTGAAGCCTCTCTTGGAGCTGTCTGGCAGCCGCGCAGACATCCCATTTATGTGATCTATAATGAGTTTATTAGTGTCTCGCTGCCTTGTTGCTATTAAGTTTTATCAGTTTCGGATTCAAGAGCCCAAGGTTAAATTTTCAATAGAGTTTTCGCAAAGTTTAAGTGGGATTAAGATTGTTAAAAATAAGTCCAAAGAGTAGAAGTCCATAGTCTGATACCCAGGTCCGTGGGCTTATTTATGCACACTAAAGGAGTTTGAGTTCTTAGAAATGTACCACTTGCAGGATGGCAGCCCAGGCCTTCCATTCCGTGCGAGTACCAAGGCTCAGACCAAGGCTGTGTCACTGCACACTGACCCGCCTACTCTGGGCTTGGCGCTGCCAGTGTCCCAGGGTATGGTGTAGCTGGCTGCTGCTTTGACCTGGTAAATAAACATTTGAAAGGGAGAGGACAAATGCTTCCACAGAGTACAAAGGAATGACTTACGATATTATTTTCTCCCCGCTTTCATAAGATAAGCGGGTTGTCCTCTGAAAATAGCGTGCCTGTAATTGAATATTATTTACCTGGATCCCTTCTATAATTCTTGAGCAATTTTTTTTTTTGAGCGAAACCAATTCAGAAATTTCTTCAGTGGCTTTAATCAGAATTAAGTGGCTCTACTTTTTAGGTTAAGAGAAAAACCCCAGTAATAGGCTGAGCTGTTATTATAGAAAGTTTATTACTATTGGTATGTAAGCTAGCTGGGGGCCTAAGCACAAAGCAGTTGGATAATTTAGTCAGCTCCTGGATCCAATTAAAAAAAATCTATGTTGTGTCCACAGTGGGGGGACGGCCATAGCTGAAGCACTCTCCCCTCTATGGTGACACACCTGTGGCATCCTCACAGCTAGAGAGGCGGGTTTGGGATGTGGAATGTTCTAAATCCTCTCATTACTGCCTCATGGAAGCCAGACACTTCAAGCGGCTCCCCATTTATCTGAGATTACCAGTTAAAGTCCTTAAAAAGAATATTGGAGTGTTCTTTAGCAGTGGTGACAGTGTGGCTGTGATTAGGGCTCTGCTCAACTTTTGGGGGAGACCTTCTTTTCTAAAATTTATAATTCTGGTTGAGTGGCATTTGGGCTGAGGTATGAGGTCTTCCTCTAAATGTTGTACCTGGTGTCAATAAAGGTGCGTTTATAGATATTTGAAATAAAACTCCAGGGTGTTTTTATTCTTTAGAGAAGCAATGTACCATAAACATTTTGAGCATGAGCCAACAGATTTCCCCAACTGTGATTGCAAATTACTGTAGAATGTATAGATTGCTGGTGGGACACTATTTGAGGAAGCTTGTATTTTATAGAATGTCACTTTCATGCACAATCCAGGCAAAAGAGAGAGAGGGGAAAAAAACTAATTTAGACAGCAGACAGTATTCTCTCCGATGTGGAGCATGAAAAAATTATATTTACAAAAAATCAGCTCTGAATATTTTTTATTTAATCATTATTACATCAATCATTAATATCAATACTTAATAGCAAGCTGATAATGTAGCCAGTAGGTGAAACAGCTATTAAAAAGTGTAAAAAAATGATTAATCAGGGATGGGGGTATTAATGTTCTCCAATTATTTAATGATAAGTACATATTTTTGAAAGTGTTTGTTTTTAATAATCGACTGGAATATTAGTTTGCAAAAATGTAATTGCTTCTTAATTTCACATCTTCAGTTCTTTGTGCCGGGTACAAAGGTAGTATATTTCTGTAGTTATTGTTCGCAACACTCCCTGTAAAAAATCACGTTCATTTCAAGAAGCTGTTATGGTATTGATTCTGGTAAAGACTTCCATTAACTGACCAATCTAAATCTCATAAGTGATGTCAGAGTAGTTATGCATTCTCCTGGTTCAAGTATTCAGCCATTACGTTAGAATGCAGGCAGTGTCTGAATATGGCTGTTAAATTATTTCTAAATACCGAACCAGAAGAGCTTAACAGTTCTGCAGTTTGAGACTGACACAGAAATGACAATCTGCCACCTCTTTGTTTTTTAAATATTAACGTTGTATTGGGATAGTATTTTTGGAGTAAAAACCTGTGGCACCAGAGGATAAGTGACATAAACAAAGGCAGCTGGGCTTCATGAAATAATGGAACAATAAGGCCCTTGCAGCGGCTCTCATCACTCCAGTATGTTAATTAGCATTCTGTTGTGGCCGCAACACTGAAAACATGTAATCTGTATTGGTGTACAGTACAGCTGTGAACACGCATTCTTTTTTGTGAGTCCCTGGAGTTAGCCTTGCCATTGGCATATGCATTTGGGCCAAAAGTCAAGCCATCACCACTAAAATAGCACACTATAGCGGCAAAATGTCATTTGTCTTTTCTTATTTTTTTTTCTTCCCTCAATGCCACATGCTCTCTCCAGTGATGTAATCCAGTCTCACTGCATCTGCCTCTCTGCTCTATTTTTTGCAGAAGGATGGTGGGTGGGATGGTGTGTGTGTGTGTGTGTGTGTGTGTGTGTGTGTGTGTGTGTGTATGTATGTATGTATGTGTGTATGGGGGGGGGTTAAAGACTATGGTCCCCAAAAGCCAAGTTGAAAATTCAATGCTTTCTCTTTGCATGATTTATTTAAAAATGTACACCTATGAATGCACACACAAACACACCACACACAGGTATTCTGTAAATTTGCAAATCTTTCTTATGTGTCATGGAACATGCTGGGGGAGAGAAGGCCTAAAGGACAATGAGACCTAAGGAATGGAATCTCAGGAAACTTTATCACTTATGTTCAAAGTATGGTACATCATCCTCATCCGTTTAATAGCCGTCTGGGATGGAATCTGTTCATCCCATTTTACAGCTGGTGAAACTAAAGCTGAAGCAAGTACAAAATGGGACCTGCTTGCAGAGCCCATAGGGTCAGCTCTACAGGCAGAGGGGGAAGCAGCTGGCCATTCAGAGGGATGAAGTAGGAACCAAGGAATAGAGGCAGCAGAGGGGCTGCATGGGGGACTCTGACATGCCCTTCCACTCACAGGTGGTACTGTAGCAACTGGACCCTGACATCTTTCGGGTGCCAGCATTGGAGCAGGGAGGCCTGGCATGAGCCTGCAGAAGGCAGCTTCAGCATTTTTATCACATGAGCTGCAACCACAGCCAGCAGTCTGCTCAGATTTTCACCTGCTAGAGTTTGGCATAAGAAGTGAAAGCGGCGCCACTGGCTCAAGTCTCCCTGTTCTCAGTCAGTCAGCTTGCATGAGTGCAGACATGCTTAGCACACACATGCCAAGGTAGGGGAGTGTGGTCTCCACACCCAGAAAACACTTCCATTTTCCCCACAAAGTCTTTATCTCTTTACAAAATAAATTTTGATCAATGATTAGATTGCCTGGCTCTTTGAATTTCTTTTCTACTTTTCTGATAGGGATCGTCTAGTAGTTAAAAACTTTCCCCACCTATCAGCCTCTTTCCTCTCTATCTCATTTGATCTGACAACAATACCAAAGGAGAGGGAAAAAACACACAAAGAAATAAAAAGGAAAAAAAATGAAAACACCAAAACTGAAACCAAACCTCCCTGGTTTTGAAGTCACTCTCAGACTCCTGGGACCAAGTCGCTTGTCTCTTTCTGAAAGATGAGGTTAGGTGCTCTAGAGTTTTCTTTTTATCCGACTCAAACTGCATTGGAAAATTACCCCCTACCACATAGAATAAACAGCTTGTGGGTCACAGTGCTGATCCAATTTGGTTCTGTTCTGACTGTGGAGGAATCAGATCCTCTGGCAATTTGGTGATGTGTGTGGCTGTCCACCTGGGAGTATCTAGGTTAAAGGTTAATGGAACTTTTTTTTTTTTTTTTTTTTTTGAACTCTGCCAGAGCAGAATTCTTCTCACTCAGACTCTGGGGCCTTCTAAGATCTCAGTTGCTGTCTGTCATTCCTCTGGCCTTCTCTGGTGAGGCTGACGCTGTGGTTTCTTTTTTCCTAGAAATCCACACATCCTCCATTGGTTAATGGCTCTTTAAATATTGAAATGCCTGGCAACACAAAACAAAATAAAAATAAAGCGCAGCCTGTCAAAGAAATAAGAACAACAGCAACAAAAATGTTGGTATCTCTTAGAATTTGTCTTCCTGGCCGTAAAAGTATATAATTAATAGGAGAATTTTCTTCCAGATGTGGCTGTACTATAATAGGGCCTTATAAATGCTACAGAAAGAAAAATTGCTGGGAAGGAAGGCGTCCTCAATGAGAGCACACCTGGGCCTGACAAAGATTGCATTTAGGGACTGCTGTGCCTATCACGACGCAGAGAACGACCAAGTCCAGGGAGCAGCTGGAGAGAAAGCCCTGCAAATCTGCATGCAAATAGCAGCATATTGTTAACTTAATCAGATGCCTAGGAAAAGACCGCCAGAACGCCTAGGATGATCTACACACACTCCGAGGCAGGCCGTGCTGCGATGGGGCAACAGTGGGGCATTGGGGCAGCCAGGCCTGAGTAAAGTGTACCCCTCCCAGCCAGGGCTGCCACCCCCACCCTGCAAGGCCTACAGCTCCTGTAACACGTAGTGACCCCTTTTCTCTTTGGAAAGACAGACACCACCTACTGTATAGTTAGGTCAGATGGAAGCCTCATTATTATTATTTTTAATTATGGTATAGGTACGGATGTTATTTCGCCCGACTACGCAACTCCAATTAAACAATATTTCTGCTTAAATATCCGGGCACATGAAGATAAGAAATACAGCCCTGGAAATCTATAAAGAGAGAATTTTTTTCATTATTAAAAAAAAGCAATAGTTGTCTATAGATTGAAGTACTGGGCATAAATAATACCTTGAGAAGTGTAAGACACCTGTTATATTTACATTTTTATTAATAGTAATGGAAATATATATTATATATTTCCTCCATCTTTCAGTCTAGCACCATAAAAAAATAAAAAGTAATACTATTTAATCACCCACAGCTTAATAGTGCCTTAGTTGTTTACTGCCAGTGTACTAATTGTTCTGTACTAATGTGTTTTTCTGTGATATCCAGTAGTGCTAAGAGAACGGAGATCTATAACCAATTAAATATAGTGTTTTGTATGTTAAAAATATATCTGGGGAAGCTAGAAAAGGAACAGAAGCCGCCCTTAAGCAAGGCGCGTTGGCACCGTGTCGGCGCCCAGCAGAAGGTGCCCGCACTGCCTCTTTTGCGCAGAGACAAAGGGGGTAATTTTTTTGGCAAGAAAACAAACCCCAAGAAAACACAACAAACTGAGACTGAGTGTTTCCTTTTTTCCCCCCATCCCCCCTCCTGCTACTCCTCGGGCTGTTTCTGGTCTCTTTCCGCATCAGGGAGAGGTGGGTTGCGGAGCCAGGCAAGGGTAGCAGCCCCACCGCACTGAGCCCCCTGCAGGTCCTGCGGGGGAGGGAGGCTGGCCCCAGGCACGGCGGGGTTCCACAGCGTAAGCCTGAAGAGCGCCCCATTCACACGCGGGCGGCCTCCGGCACAGGGTTAATTGAGGATCATTGTTGGTTCCAACAGGAGCCGGGTGCCGGGGGTGGGGGTGGGGTGTTTGTGTGTGGGGGGGCAGCCCTTGCAGAGAGAGCAAGGTGATGATGGGGATACTGGACACAATAGCTTTCATCGCAATTACCAAAGATCGTGGAAGTGACCAGAAAAACGCCGCCCAGGTCCGGAATATGTGCGGGCCAGCTCACAGCGCACACACACTCACACAAACACGCGCGCACACGCACACACACTCACTCTCGCACACACTCACTCTCACACGCGCTCGCGCACGCACTCGCTGGCGCGGCGCCCGGTGGCGCTCGGTGGCAAGGCGGCCGCGCGATCTCACGCTGCCCTTACCCGCCGCCCTCCCGCCGCCTGCCAGCGGGCCCCAACCCGCGCCCGGGCCCCGCCGAGCGGCCGCACTTCACCTTACGGAGGGGGAGATAATGAGATCAATTAGAGGCGCCGTCACCGCGCCGAGACAGCTGCTGGTGCATAGTAATCACTGCGGGACTCCCAGCTACCTGCGCGCCATCGCTGCACCGCAAGTCCCTCCCTGTTCCACACTGCTTAGCCTTGTGCCCTCCTGTCGCCTTCTCCTGGAAGTCACCCCCTAGATGGCCTGTAATGTCCAAGAGCAAGGCCGTTTTGGAGGAGTGCACATGCTTGCAGTGTGACAGTGTGTGGACGTGAATATGCACACCGGTATGGATGCCAGGGAGAATCTGCCCCTGTGACTATTGGTGTGTGCTCTTGGGTGCTGGCATCCTGTGCATTTGTACTGGTGGCCTACAAGATTGTAGGTGTGTGTGTGTGTGTGTGTGTGTGTGTGTGTGTGTGTGTGCAGATGAGCTTAATGGTGTGCACAGAACTCCCTCCCCTACACTTGTGCTTTATGAGGTTTGTTTTTGTAGGCAGCTTAGGAGAACACTGCATGTGTTTCATGAGTCAGTGTATGCGTCTCTGTGTGTACATGAATAGAAGTATGTGCGTGGGTTCATGCACATGCCAGGTGGGTACCACACCCCTCTCCTTCCAGCAGCGCTATGGTGCTCAATTATTTCTTTGAAGTCCAGTTGTTACTGAGAGAATACCAAGTTTTCCATGTGACTGTGATTCACAACTTGGACACTCTCCCCATATTCCTGCCATTTTTTTTTAAACTGTCTATCATGGTTTCTAATCCAGATCACTGCTATGTCTCCTCAGGTCTGGGGATTCGTTCTTGTGGCTTCTGCCTGATTCTACACTTTAGAAGGGTCTGGTTTCATAGGCAGTGTGAGCACCCATCTGAGCACCATGTGCCCTCATTCACCACTGGACAGGAGAGGAGGAGGCTGTGAAGGGCCAGCAAGCCTTCTCAGATGAAGGGCAGCACATCATTTCCACCTCAGCTACTCCTTAGCCCTTCAACATGTTCAGTTTAGCCATTGAGAGTGTTTCTTGTCCTCGACAGTGGTTGAGCAGGAACAGGGCTCAGAAAACAAAATTGGTAAGGGTCAAAAGGCAGGTAGGCCTACTACAATAGTCCTCCTGACCCATGGAGGATATGTGGAGATCTCCCTATCCAGTGATATCCCCCTAAGCTGCATAGTGCCAACTTTCTAGATAAGTGCCTTTACTTACATAACTATGTTTAATTCCAAAATTAGGCATAATCAGAGACTGAGGAGGGCTGGGTAGCTTGTAAGGGATGAATATGCTGGCCTGGTTAGGGCAGAGCAGGATGGAGCAAACGAGAGGTGATTTAAAACTTACAAATTGTTTACTTCTGGAATTTCCCATTTAATATTTTCAGACCGTTTTTGACTATGAGTAGCAGAAATCTTGGAAAGCACAACCTGGTATAATGTAAACTGTGTAGGCAGCTAACTCCAGGCAACTCAGCTGCTCTTCCCTTAGACAGTCCTCAGGGACCACTATACCCACCCAATGTCCCCTTGCAATCACTCTTGGGTTGTCCAGCTGTATTTCCCTATGGTACCCACTGTGGATTTTCATGTGTTCGTCTGACTTCTGCTTCCCTTCTCATGATACATGTGCTTTACAAGGCCAGAACCTTGCTGTTATGTCACTAAGTACCTAGCTCCTGGCATGGTGCTAGGCACAGAGTGATCCCTGTGTAAATGGCCAACACATAGTTGAGGCATCTACTACCTGGCTGCGCTAAGGACTCCTCATCCAGTGACAGAGAGCGTACTGAGGGCAAGGCCATACACAGGGGTATGGATTGAGTATCCTGAGGTAGGGACCCAGGAAAGGGATAGAGGATCTCTGAGATACTGGAACCAAGACATGTGTCCCAACACTGGGCAGAGACATGAAGAAGAATGTGTGACTGAGGTGTAGGAAGAGCCCAGGCAGGAGGGAGCAGTGGACTTTCCCACCAGTCTGCAGGCTCCTTGAAATCAGGGGACAGTTGGGAGCTCCTAGCTTTCAGTCTTGGTGTCTTCAGATATGGTAAGGTCCTGAATGCTTCCTAGTTGGGTTCCATTTACAGGCCTGGTCCTGTGGATGTTTTGGTGCCCAAGGGCTATCCATCTGTGGCTGCAGCCTTTGTGGGCACTGAGTCTAACTTCAGCCCCAATGTGAACCTTGAGGGGTCTTTCAGCATATGACTTGACCTGTTTGTCTCTGAGAGGCTAGTGGCCAGTTCTGTCTTCCAAGTGCTGAAATAGATGCTTATAGAACCAGCCTTGTCCTAGCCTGGAGACCTTGACATGTTCTGTGTCTGCTGACACTTTGTGTGGCTTATTGGGGTGGCTTGGCTGTGTCCTAGGTGCTAGGAAAATCCTAGCAAACTTTTCACATTCCCTGTAGATCCATTTCTCTCTCCCTGAGGTCTCTACCTGAGTCTTTATCTTTCTGACTCAATCTTTGCCCCAGCCTGGGCCAGTCTACTCTCAGGAACCATCAGAGTGGGAGGTGAGGAGGTTGGGATAGGTGACCAGGACCCTAAAAAAGAACTCATGTAATGCCTGTTACAGGGTAAACTGGTTGTCCATACCATCCTGGGTCTCTCCGGGGGGCAGGTTCCACCAGGAGTTGGTTATTTCAAGTCCCCTAGCATTCTGAGGGTTTACTATGTGCCAACTATATTCTATTGTTAATGTTAGGGACACAGATTTGGGTCCTTGTCCCACATCTGTCGGTGATTTTAACAGTCTGGGTTTCTCAGAGCCTTGAGTGTCCGTCAGAATTGATATAATGAGAATATCTATATCATATATATGTATGTATGTATATATGCACATATATGTATATTCACACATGCACATACACACACATATATTGCTGAGTAGTATTGGTGGAATTATTAGGCAACTCTATGTAGTTAAAAGGGAGGTTTATTTTGTGGGGTAATTTACAAGTAAAGGGATAGGTTACAGGGTTCAGGAAAGGTGTAGTGTTCTCTGGAGAACTCTGCTCGGTCTACCTCCAGTGTCCAGAATCCAGGAACCAAGAGCGCCAGTACATCGGGATCTCAGATCTTAAGAGCTCCTGTCTTGGCCCCACCTCATAGGCATGACAGTTACCAGAAGCCTCAATGGGGGTAGTACTTTCAGGTCAAAGCTGGAACAGCTACCCACTACAGAGTAATTTTATATTGACTTGACACAAGCTACAGTCATCAGAAAGCAGGAAATCTCAGTTGAGAAAATGCCTCCATAAGCCTGGGCTGTGGGCAAGCCTGTAGGGTATTTTCTCAATTAGTGATTGATGTGAAAGAGCCCAGCCCATTGTGGGTGGAGCCACCCTAGGCTTGTGGTCCTGAGTGCTATAAGAAAGCAGGCTGAGCGACCTATTAGGAGTGAGCCAGTAAGCAGTACTCCTCTATGGCTTCTGCATCAACCTGCCCTGACTTCCTTCCTTGATGAACTGTGATGTGAAAGTGTAAGCAAAATAAGTGCTTTTTGTCATGGTATTGACAAATATTCATTGTCATCATCACAGCAATTGAAATCCTAACTAAGACACACACACACACACACACACACACACACACACACACACACACACATGAATTTATTGAACTGGCTCCTGGCTGTGACCCGGATAGTCCAATAGTGACTGTCTCTTCATGGAAAGGGTGAGAATCCAGTTGTTGTCCAGTCTACAAGACTGGATGTCTCTGCAGTCCCAATCTGTCACTGATGTCATAGAGGACTCCTGGAGAACTTCTGGTCTTCAGCCTACACTGATGCCCCAAAGAACACCAGCAACTGAATGCCTCTGTAACAAGATAGATAAACTTGCCAGTGAGAATGAGGGCAAGCAGGTTTCAACCAGGAGATTGGGTTTAGGATGAGTCTTCCCACCTGAAGTGATCTGGTTAAGAAAATCCTTGTAGGTGTGCCCAGCAGGTTGAGTTTTAGTTGATTCCAGTCATTGACAACCAAGATCAGTGCCGCGGTTTGAAGAGCGGGAAAGGAGAGAGAGCTCTAGCTGGAGTTGTAGGAAGAGCCAGGTTAAGATGCAAGCAATTATCTGAGTTCATCCTGTGAATACAGCTCGAGAGAGTAAAAACATCCACTTTCAGTTTCCCAAATATAGAGTTTATGCGTCTTGAGCGGAACTCACATGACAACACCGAGGAAGGATGTGGAGACAGTGTCCTCTTCCTCCTTTGTGTGTGAGGGTCTAGCTATGCACAATCCATGTTTGAGACCCAGGCTGGAAGGGTTAGATACCCAAACCATGTTCTGTGTGGTATTTTTCAGTGACGTGAGGCTTGGCTCCCCATTGACTCCAGGCCTCCATACCTAGCTTTTCCCTGGAGCCTTCTGTGGCATAGCCCAGTATACTGATTCTTGCCAGGGTCATGTGGAAGGAAGAGGGAGCAGGGTCACACCACAAAAGGATGGAGGGGTTTATGACTGAGGACTAGGAAAGGACAGGCCAGGTTTGAGGACAGCAAGGTGATGGCTGGTAAGCTGAGTCAGCAGGCAGAAGAGATGGAGGCTGGCAGAATGAATGAAGAAAAGAGATGGTACCTGGGATGAAAAGCAGTGGTTGGAACTGAATGGTTTGCTCAAGCCAGGTACCACACTCTGAGCCTTACCTTGCCCTGGCCTCATCTCGCCCTCCAGCATCCTCTAGGCAGATGCTGGGCGTATTGTTCTGTGAATGAGCCAGCCCTACCTCAGAAAGATGAAGCCCATGTCACAGAAGTAGTCAATGGAGCCTTCTGAGCACAGGACAACATTCTAAGGACTCAGTTCCTCTTCATTCTTCGGCTTGAATCCTTCCCATTAGGAAGCTGTGTAGAAGACTTGCAAAAGAAGAAGTGAGCCCCAACACAGCCCTAGGTATGAGGACATTCTGCAGGGGAAGCCTGTTCCTGAGAACAGAATTTTTTTCTGCCAGCAGTCAGCCTTTCGTCTGTCTTTGTGGGGCCCAATTAGTCGAATGTGCCCCTAATTAGCCAGCCTGAGGCAGTACTTGTCGCCTGCATAGCAATTCACACGTGGAGTTAAACGTTGCTGTGGCATGGTGTCATTCCTGGAAATGGGCCACCCCACCAAGCCAGCCCCACAGTGTTGGGAACATTGGAGCCAGGTCCATCAACCACCAGGAACATGGTGGCTCAGTCCTGGGATGACACAGAACCACCAGAGTTAGAGTTGCCAAAAAGAGGTAGGCCTGTGAAGAAGGCAAAGTCTGAATTCATTTAGCACCCTATAATTCAACTGATTGAAGCAAAGGCAGGGAAAGAGTTTGTCTGAAACTCTACAAGAAAATTCCTCTGTGGCCTTAGATGTGAGCTCTCTCAAACTAGCAGGTGACTTCTGCTCTTAGAGTTTCAGCTTTAAGTCACTGTAGTTTGCCACAATGCTCTCACTTCCCCTAAAGGGGCTGTTTTATGAGGGCACAGAATTGTCTAGATGTTACAATTTTCTAGAAGGTACATCCCTGTCTGCCTCTTACTAGAGTCTAGCCCTGTGTCTACTCAGTGGTGCCCAAGTTATAGTTCCGATACTCTACAAAATCATGTCCCCAAAGCAAGCTCGTCTCTAGACAAAGTCAACATTCTTTTTATCACCTATGTGTCAGGCATTGTGCTGGGGGCTGGGTGACAGACAGAGTCCTGTTGGTCCTGGTTTAAAGTCTGTACAGGAAGAGGTGTATAGGCAAAAAGACAATTCCCATGGGCATTGTGTTTCAACTGGGAAGATAACGCTGATTCAGATAGGTGTGACCTTGAGTGACCTCCCTAAGGAAATGATGTTTTTGCTATAATTTACATAGTAATATGGAGGCAGACATCCATAGGGAGAGGAACCTCCAGGGGTGTGGATCACTTATTTGGAATTAGACTGTGAGCACCAGGGTTCAAGGAAAAGACCTGTGGAGGGACTTTGTAGGCTGGGTGAGCCCAGGGGACAGGATTCCCAGGTCACAGGGAAGCTTTCATAAAGTAGAAACAGTATCCACCTTGTTCACAGCTTTCTTTTAATTGGTAGAAGACAAGACAAGGGAGGGCAGTGGGCAGGGCCTGGGGGGGCAGGCAAACTGACTTGACGAATATAGGCAGTTCTGTTCATCTCTCTAACCCCCTCTGCCCCAACCAAATATCTTCTGTGTTTCCAAGCATCACTAGATAAATTCCCACAAACCCAGCAAATATTTCCTCACTTAATTTCTTTTGTCCGAAGAGAGCAGCCAGGGAAAGCAGCAAGCTTTCCCTCCTTTGCTCCGATCTCATCCAAATGGGCTGGGAGACTCCTGAGCCAAGCAGCTTCTTTGGTTCATCATTTGGCTGATGTGTTCGCAGGTTTCCCAGGGCTGCAGCCTCTCCCCCCACCCCATCCAAGACACAGCTCTGTTCCCAAGTGCTAGTTCCTGTGTTATGGTTACTGGTAGACAAAGAGAAGAAGAAATAAACAAACAAACAAAAAAATCGGCCCTATGTGGGTGCAACATACACACATCAACTTGGTACATGGGACACTATAGGACTCCTGTGCATCGTGGATGGTACCCAATCCTCCTCTTCCACTATGTCAGTCTCCCCAGAATCTGTGGTCTGATGTTAGCCATTCTTTTCCTCCAAGACATTTGGGTGGAAAATCCACAAAACAATAATAGATCGATACATTTAAATTAGAACTTTCAAAAATTCAATAATGGTATTTACAAATTAATAAAGCACTGTAAAGAAAATATCTGCACTTCTTTATTTAGGGTTACAGTTAATTTTTTCATTGATTAAGCATTCTTTTGGTGGAGAGGATGTGAGCAGGGACTTTTTTTGTTTGTTTGTTTGCTAAGAGGGAAGGTGTATAGAAGAGCCCATATGGTTCTGGTCCCACCTGCAAACTCCTCATGCATCACCGGGCAGAGGCTGACAGAGCTGGAAGTGTGGCGTGCTGCATGGAGGCCAGATTTGCTCGATTCCAGTGACCCACGTGTGATGAGGAGGGAGGTAAGGACAAGCAGCTGTGCCACACACGGTGAGTGGTGCTGGCTTCAGGTCACCATAAGCAGGGAATTTGGTATAGGGAACTCATTTAGGAGATATCCACCAGGAACCCAGCTTTTTGTTCTAGAAAATTTTAAATGGAGATTCTCAAAGTAGCCAGCTTGCTTGTCACACCTACATGTAGTGCCTGAAAACCACCAATGTGAGTGAGGCTCTCAGGATGCTACCAACTGCTCAACAGGGTGGATCTGAGCTCACTTAGGAATATCACTAAAATTTTTTCCTTGGGGGATACATAAATAAAGACATCTATTCCCTCCTCCTAAGATCCTAACAACTATACAATACCATCAAAGTTCAGCCTGGGGAACCCATGAGTTTCTTAGGTTTACTAGCAAGGCAATGGATGAGAGGTTACAGGCAGGGTCTGGGGTGGCCTTAAAGCATCCACACTGGAAGTCTGTTTCCAGCAGAGGTGATGGCTCCCTATGGCTGTGTAGATGGAGCCCTTCCCCTGGTTCATCCCCCAGCTATGCACTTTAGCTCCTTCCCTGAGACCCCAAGGCCATGTTCAATTAGGACAGAATTGCAAGCAACTAGTTGGGATTGGTGGCTGGACACTTGAGCGAGGGTCCCACGACCCTCCTGACCCCTCCTTCTATGAGGGAATGTCAACAGTCAACAAGCCCAGCTGTGATGATCTTTTGTGAGTAGACTCCTGAAGAGGGTGGCAGTTTGGCTGAAGGGTGAGTAGGGGAGATGAGGGGAAGAAGGGGAGAGGAGAGAGAGAATCCTGTTCAACAGGAGTAGGGTCTTGCCTAGTCTGGGCAGTGAACAATACTGAGAAAGCAAGTTGAAGTCACATCATGGGAGACCCAGGGAGGGGGACTGTGTCCTTATGGGCCACTCTGCCAGTCAGATAGGAAAGGCTCAGCCACAGGCACTCTAGGCCACTCCTTCCCTTCTTGCCTTCTTTCACTGCAAAATATTGATAGAGGTTCATAGTAGGCTGCATGCTGTGCTAATGATGGGGAATTGTGGTGGTCAAGGAGTGAGGCTTAGGCCCTCTTCCAGACACATTATCCTAGTGGACCAGATGGAGATGGATATCCAGTGTCTTCTACAGCAGTTCCAGGGCAAATTCAGCAGTAGGGGCATGGGACTATCAGGTATTGATGCAGATCTGGAGACAGCAAGGCTGCGATGTGGGCAGAGACAAGAGCAAACAGCACTGCAGAGAAGAGAGTAGAAGTGTAACTCCCATACAGGTCTGTGCTTTGAAATGACAGGCTTCCCAGTGGAGGTGGAAAGAGAAGAAAGGGGACAGGAACAGACCCAAGAGGGGAGAGGGCAGAGTGAAAGGAGGCTATGACCTGGTGGGTCATAGTGGGGCATGGGGAGGAGGTGGGGGCCGTCTGCTGACCTCACTTGCACAGGATGCTGTGCCTGGATCTCCTCCTTGTTTAAGCCCCTCTACCAGCTGTTTGCCATTTCCCAGCATTGTCTTGATTACTTGTTAACTATATTATAATATCCTAATGTCTGAACCTAGGATTCAAGTCCCGATACTCCCATCTTCACAGGCATCCTTATCTGGCTTACAGATACCTGTGTGACAAGCCACTTTCCTCCTGGGCAGGTAGACTATACAAAACACCTCTGTGCCTTCTGCCTTCTAGCTCACTGTCTTCTCAATATTATCTCCATAGCATTTACCACTCTCAGATACACCAGGGCCTAGAATTGTCCATTCTTGTGCATAAACCATTTCCTTGACTTAGAAAACTAACCATTTATTATCTTTCTCCTAACCATGCATCTGCTTTGAAAACTCACCTCACTCCTACTTATGTCTTTGGGCAGAATTAGCTCCTTTTCCAGTTGGATTTTCTGTGTGTCTCTTTTTGTGTGGGAGTATGCTTGCTTCTTCATGTGTTTGCATGTCAGGGTCATGTGTGGCTGCATGAAGAGGCCATAGTTGACACTGGGTATCTTTCTCAATCACTCTTTACCTTACCCCTTGAAAGTCTTTCACTGAACCTGAAGGTTATCAGTTTAGCTAGACACATCACTGGATACCACTTTCACGTGGGTACCAGGGTTCTGAACTTAACTCCTCATGTTAATTCAGCAAGACCTTTACCAACAGAGCCATTTCACAGGCCCTCTGGTGGGGTTCCTATCTCTTCTGTCTGTGATGGCTCAAGATACGGCATCATTTCTCTATTTAAATGTCTGTCCCTACTCTCTTATCTCTTCTGACCAGAGTAGATTCTCCTCAACACTCATGGCCCCCTGCAGTATCTAGAACTAGGGATTAGGTAGCCATATGCCAGCTCTTATGAGCAGGTTTAAGGGGCAGAAATTTTAGCATCAGTTCTGCGTCTCATAGAGCATGTATTTCATAATGGAAGCAGTAGTGTGACCTGCCCTTGGGCTCCTGATGAGAGGACCACATCAAACTGCTTCCAAGAGCTTATGTGCAGTCACAGCCAGCCAATTTTTAAGACATTATGTGAGACCTGTGTGTCTGAGATTCTGGTAAAAGGATGCAAGATAAAGCAACACACAGGCTACAGTCAGTATGACCCCTTCATGACTGAAGTGAAGGCAATTGGCGGAAGAGCATCTTGTTTGGGTTTAAGTACCACTTTCCCTTGCAGGCTCCATTGCCCTGTGGTGAGAGCCTGTCTGCATCTGACAGTGGAACCAAGAGAATGAGTGGGGACCGGAGGCAGGTACTGCAAGCAGTGGCTTTTGTGTCTTACCATGCCAGGGACAGTTGAGGCCGAGACTCCTGAACTTCTCACTGCAGCAGGCTGGACCTAGAACACCCTGTTCAGTAAGGCTGGCTAGTAGGGCCAATGCTTAAGAGATGCTCAGACCTGTCCTGTGGGGCTGCTATCCAAAAGGGACCCATGGCCTCTTTCCAAGCCATTTATTACCACTTTCAATGGGTTTCGTCTACATCTGCTACTGAGAGCAGAGAGATCCCAATTTGGAAGTGTGGGGGCTGTTTTTCACCCACGTTGACAGAAATCATTGCTCTCAAAGCTGATGCCACACTCAGATAAGGTCAAATGCTCAACAGAAAAAGACATTTGTTGCTCTGCGACTTAATCTCTGCTCTCCAAGAAGCTGCAGACACTAATGGCTGCAGGATTGCAGTCCTGTCACTTGGGGGCATGTCCCCCATCACTGGGTATCAAAGCAGAGGCTAAGAGTCTAGTTGGGACAGGGGCTTGGGTCCACGCTGTGGTCAGGAAGAGTGGAATTGCCTGACGAGGCCAGGGGCTTTGGGGCTCAGAAGAGGCTGAGGCCAGAACCGGGCTGGGTGGGGTGGACTGGTCGAGAAACTGAGCCTTTAGAGGGTAAGGGTCCCCATCCTCTGCCAGTGCCATCCCTCAAGACTCTAATATGTCAAGACCTGCACATAGTGCTGACTTGGTTGGGTAGTAGGTGCTCTGATAGATAGGAAAGAGTGTCCACAGAGTTATTTGGAGAAATAAGTCAGAACAACCATTGACCTCTTCTTCGCCTAAAAGAAGCTAGGAGATGGAGGAAGGAAGCTGTATCCAGGAACTGAGGGGTTCTAGCACTTCCTCCCTGGGGAATGGATGGAGATGTTTCATGGGATTTGATCTGCATCAGGTTAGATGTCCCTGCAACTATGGATGCTTTGTGAGGTCATACATACTCTAGGATCATGTGCTAGAGGCCTTGATGGAGATGTCCTCAGCCCCCTGGCCATTGTGTGCCCCCACTGTCATGATGACTGCCCAAGCTCATATGGTACACAACACAGACTTCTGCTGCATCACATATGGATCCAGCTGTAGCCCCAAGAGTGGACTCCTAGGAGGCTTCTTGTCCAGGCCAGAGACACAGTCCTCACACACAGACTTCTCTGAGATCACTCCTACCTCCTACACGTAACCTTTACTACTTCTTGAAATATTCTAGAGCCATCCAGCATAGTGGGACCCTGAATGCATTTGCTTATAGTGTGTTGTGAGGGGAGGTACTGAGGTGGTCATGAAGGATCTATCCCTCTAGAAATACAATGCTGGGCTCTGTTCTGTTATGGGAAGTGGCATGCTTTTCACCTGATTAATCCATAGTAGCCCACTGGAAAACCAAGAGATTCCATAGCAGCCAGTAGGAAAAAAGACAAATTTCATAATAGTTAAGGGAGAACAGATTTCTTCCTAGCCAATGGGAGGATAGAGGTATTCCATAGCAGCCAATGGGACGCCATAGATTGATTTGTAGCTTTGCCAGTGTTCTGTGCTTGCTATCTTATTCTGGGTCCTTCCAGATATCATCAGGACATCTGGACATCTGGTGAGTGGATGTCCATGTACTGTGACCTGAATTCCCTCACTACAGTAAGGAGGGCACTCCAAGGAAACTTCCTCTTTGATTCTGCTCTGGCCTCTTTGGCAGATTTTGGAGCCCATGGGGAAGGAGGAATCCCATATTCTGCCTCTCTAGATTTACCAGGCTCCTCCTACTGTGAGCCCTCAACAAACACAAGACTCATGTAAGGGCTCATGACTGGTTCCCTTCCCAGGGTGTGGTCCACCCACCAGGACTGTATCCACTCTGCAATGGCATCATGTGTAGCTGTGTGATACAGGCCTGGATTCACCTTTCCCAAATGGAAAGCTAGTCTGTGTGGCGGTTCTACCTAAATGGGGTTTTCAGATTGTTGCCTGTGGCACCATTATGGTGTGTGGAGCCTGTAGGGGGAAGAGCTTTCTGGGAGGATAAGCACCTGCTCAGAGAGAAAAAGGTCCCTGCTGGACTTAGCTGTTATGGATAGAAACCCTCTTCTCTTATATACTAGGCAAAGGATCGTTGTATCATTGTAAAGTAGACCCCACCCCAAAGGAACCTTATTAGTGAAGCAGGTATCAAGTTAGTGTCACAGTCTGAAGAGCCCTGTCCAGCTGTGTGCTTCCCACCAGTAGATTTTCGGATGGTGTTCTTTTGTTCATTTTTGCAGTGTGTGAATAGAACCCACAGCCTTGTGCAAGCACTCTTCTACTTAGCTACACCCAAGGTCTTACGATGTATCCCAGGCTGGCTTTGAACTGATTATCATCCTGCTTCAGCCTTCTGAGTACTGGGATTATCAGAGTGCATTGCCATGCTTTGCTTCCTACTGGTGGTTTTGAAAGTTTTGCCTAAGCTACCACAAGAAATCTCTTAGGTGTTCAGGACAGACTAGGTGAATCAGGACTTGTCCCACAAAGACATTCCTATGGTGACATTCTTCATGGAACACTCTGCCTTCCTCATCAAGGAGAGAGTTCTAGAAGAGTCCAAGCAAGGTATTCGACTGGAGTGTTTGCAGGTGATGGCTCAGTGTGGCTGAATAGATGATGGACCCTTTGTGTTGTGGGTGTGGTGGTCCCTGTCCCTGCTGGTTCCTACTTGTCCTGCTTGCAGGCTCCTGCTGGCATAGGTAGGGGACAGGTAGCTTCTGTGATCTCCTCAGGTCTTCTGTCTCCCAGAAGGAACTCCTGGCTGCTGAGTCTGTCTTGGTGACATTTGCTAGGTGGTCTCTAGAAGAATTAGATGTTTCCAGCAGAGTTAGAGAGTAACAGAGGCTGGTCAGCCTGTGGCATGCTGCAATCTACAAAAGGGCTACTGGATCGCCCTTGTTCTGTGGAAACAGCCTCCTTTCTTGCATGGCTCATCATCTCGGAGACACTGGGGGAAGTTCCCATGGATAGTCCCCCCTTGTACAGTAATGATCTCAGTAGAAACTACTTCCTAGGGGTTAGTGGCTCCAGGGCTGAGATTGGAGCAGGAGGAGGAATCCTGCCAATTTGCTTTGTCCTTCTTACTTTGATCTGTCCTTTGCTTAAGCTGGAAGTTATAAAATAAAAAAAATTCTAAGGACTGCTCACTCTTTCAATAAATGCTCATGTTGAAAAGAGGTTGAAGGAGAAGAAAAAGACTCTGAGTTAGATGAAGAGCTGTACTGTCAGCAAAACTGCTCAAGGGTCAGACTGAGCAAGAGCCAGTGGCTGCAGGGGAGGTTCAAGGATCCAGCGCAGGACATAGGAGTTTTACTTTGCAAGGGACCAGTCAGGACGTCGGTGCCCATCCAGGTGACAAGTCTCCCCAGTCTCAGCTTTGGCATTCCCCCTTTGCCTGTCTCAAGGAGGGAGATGCTCATATTCTTCAGTGAGGCTGGAAGTCCAGCTTTTGAGAAGCCAGGTAAAAATCTATCTCTTGGTGCTGGAGTGGTTGGTTCTTGTATAATAATAGAAGGACCTGCCTTAATATTATACATCCCAGGGGCTCAGGAGAGAGAACTACTAATGGCCAGGACTATTTTCGGGGAAATAGAATCTCAGCACACCAAGCTCTATAGTCCACTTGCTTTAATTCCTCTGGCATAACATCCTATATACACAGCTTCAGTTCTGTTCTCATGCCTAGCTCCTTTCTTGCCTGATTTCTCTCTATACTTTTCTATTGCTTAATTCTCTCATCTTAATTCTGCCTCATCTAGGTCCTTTTAAGCTTGTTCTTACCCAGCTAGTATTTCCCCATCTGGCTCTTCCTCATCTTCCGTCTCATTCCTCTAGTACTCTGTTCTAGCCCTTTAATCTAGTTCTTCCCCATCTCAGTTTGTTCCTCTCAAGTTCTTACTCATCTGGTTCTTCCACTCTCTTTTCTCTTTTCAGTCCTCCACACTCCACCTAAGTCTCCCAGGGATTCAGTTATAAACCCAAGCAATAGCAATCCCCTGGTTGAGCAAGGTCACCAGGCCTGAATTCTATGGGGTCATAAAGGCAGGTAAGAGTTTTCCTCAGGCAGTGACCATCAGGCTTTCTTTTACAATCCAAAATGGGAGTGGTAAAAGAGGAGGTCAACTGAGTGCTAATGACCGGTTAGCATATCAAAAAGGGGATCTATGTGCTCAGTCTACATTCCTAGAAGTGGTTAGGTAAGAAGTTAGGGGTCTACTAGTAAGGTTGTATAAGACAGGAGGGTCCAAGCTAAACTATGTAAAGCTATTATTTAACGTCCACCTGACCTAGGCAGTGTCTCCTTGTGGAATTAAATCAGGAGACTTGCATGTGAACTGTTATCACTGTTAGTCCTTGAAAGTGGCTAAGGGAGATACCTGATTCCAGAGAAAGCCTTTCCCGAGGCTGTTCTCCAAATACCTGGAATGTGTATGTCCAGACAGTGATCAGTCTACACTGTTAGCCCTTCTTAGGGAAAAGTCGATTGGGAAAACTAGGAAGGCACACATGATTTTCATAAGAGAAGATAGCTGATATATAACAAGCCAAATAACACCAAAAGCTCCTTGGAATTTGGCTTCCTCTGGAGGAAATCCTTGATCCCTCCAGGTAGTGACTTTGCCATAATCAGCTGAGTTCTTATGATATTTCCTGCAGCCCACAGCAGTTGGTAGCACCTCCATGGTAAAATAGGGCAAGAGGCAGGCAGGGCTCTTATGCTTTCTGGAGAATTTTAACCAAGGAGCAGGGAACCTATATCGCTTCGCACTTCCCACCCCATACTTACTCTCAGCCTATCCTAGTATCTGTGGGGATTCTGGAAGTCAGGGGTCCCTGGGCATTCTGACATCAGGATGATCAGAAACCCAACTCTAAAGTTTCCCTAGCCTTCTAACTGCACCTCAGACAACTCAGGTATTGCCTGTCCATGAGCCCTGGCAGTGTTAACACCCACACTCAAGGGACCACTTTAGCCTGGAGGAAACATATGCTGAGTCCAGAAACCCTTCTGAGGCAGGGGCAAATGCAGCATCCTAGTAATTGCTCTTATAGGAAACCTTGCCAGTGGTTACGAGAGGGCCCAGCCTCTGCCCTTATAGCCTCATCTCTGCCATTATTTCCTTTGGGGTGTCTTTCCTTTGAGGAAGAAGCATAGTATATCTCACCTATCTTTTTCCAGACTCAAAGAATAGCGTCTTGACCATCAATCACCCCACTTAGCCCCTATTCTAGAGGGTTCTTTGTGAGTCATCTTGGCATCAGAGTGTACTTGTTTTAAATCACAATGGTAAAGTTTGAGGAGTCTGGGTAGCCCAGAGGGTGACCAAAGAAAGACCAAGAGAGGGAGAGTGATGGAGAGACACATTGGTAAAGGAAGTCTTATTTTCATCAAACTCTCCATTGTACTGAGTTCAACTCTGACCCATGCACAGTTGGCTGTCTGAGAATATAATTGTCTTACAAAACCTGACCTAAAACCTGTGACTTTGCCCCAGGCGAACCAGTCTTAATTGAGCAGATGTGCCAGTTTGTACATATATCCTGTGTTCCCCTTCTGGCCTCTGTCTTGGCTGAGATTTCCCCCCACCAGTGTGTACCCTGACAGCCTGCCCAAGGAGCTGGACTCCAGTTTGGAGTTCTCAGTTTGTGAGGAAAGTCGGAGAAGAGTAGCCAGCAGGGTGTTCGGCCTCAATGAGTTTGCAAGAAGGATGGGCCCTCCCCACCGCCAAAGCCCAGGGAGGGCAGGCCAGGGGTTTGTTTTTGGGAATTCTAGTGCTCCAAGGGGAACCCCAGGCCTCCAATGGGTGTCATCCAAAACTTTCAGGAAATCAGAAGCAAACCACAGATCCACCAGGGAAGGGCCGCTGGGGACAGAACGATTTTGCGGTTAAATCCCAAACATGAAGGGAGGCTCGGAGCTGCCACCACGGGGATTTCATTAAGGAGACCACAATATTTAGCGCTGAGAAGTTCATGCTTGGGCTGGAGAGCTGGCTCAGTGGTTAAGAGCACATACCACTCTTGCAGAGGACCTAAATTTGGTGGCTCCCAGCAATCATATGGAACAGCTCACAACTGACTGTGAGTCCAGTGCCAGGGGCACGTGATACTTCTGACCTAGGAGGGCTCACACACTCACATGCATACATTTACATACAGACACAGTAAAAATAAAAAATAAGATAAATTTCACAGAAAAATGAAGCAGTTCATGTCCACATTCTGATGAAGCCAAGTACTATCTCCAGGGTAAGGGATAGCAGAGAAGAGTGGTGGATTCCCAGATGCAAAAATTCATGGCCAAACCTTGGCTTTGCAGTGGCCCCTGGCTGTAGTTATCTGGTGGCCGGGTGCTACCAACCCTGAAATGCCACTTCTTCCTAAGGGCTCGTAGGACGTGCTCTTTTTCTTGCCAACCTTCCTGCTTTCCGTGTGATTTTCTGCTTTTCCAGGTTGTCTCTGTGCTTCTGAGTACATCAGATAACTAACTGCCTTTAAGTGAGCTAAATTTAAGCTTGCAAACAAAGAGTTCTAAGTGCTGTTTTATTTCTTGAGATGGGGATTGCACTGGAGTAACTTCTTTATTTGACTATGTTCCATTACAGTAGAAGGAAGGAGAGAGAAGACTGCAGTACAAAATAGTAATTAACTGTTTTTTCTCTGTCCTGAAAATTAGTGCATAGTTAGATCAAAATATGACAGGGTGCATGCTCATTTAATTTTTAAATTGCTTGGTAACTTCAAACAACACGATTGCGGTGGATGGGTGAGATTGTGTGCATGCAAAGCATTCACTGGCGACTGGGAAACCACTTTTATATTATCTATCACCCATGTGGTAGCATTCATTCATTCATCCCTCAGAGAGTCTCTGTGCCACCTACTATGTGAACCCAGTTCTGAGGGGCAATCAGATGTAAGGGGGAATCACCTGAGTTTTAGGTGTTGAGCAGTGGGGACAATTCAGAGGTGAGCCTGAGGGTCACTATAGTTTCCCTGCCATCTGTTCATCCATTTCATCCCTCCCTCTCTCCCTCTTTTCTTCCCTCCCTCCCTCCCTCCTTCCTTCTGCAGATGTATATAGAGATTCAGTTCTGAGTCAAGTTTCTTGCTCGCACCAAGTCCACGATTTCCTAGGATAGGCATGGATGGGAGAAGAGACCAGAGCAACAGCACAGGCCCCAAGACCCAATACCCAATTCATTTGCTCACCTATGAGCTTGCTCACTAGTTCATTCGTCCTGAGGATTTCACTGATGACCTCCCACGCTTTGGGTAGATGATACTGAGCACAGACCGACTTTAGCCCTGCCTTTGAGGAGCTTGCAACATGGAGAGAGTGTGCCTGAGGAGGGACTGACAGCACAGAGTGAGGAGAGGTGGTGACCTGGGCTGGAGACAGGCTGCCACGTGGGCCTGGTACCATGCATGGTAAGGATTTGAGTCTCTGCAGAGCCATGTAAGCTGTCATGCAGTGGGTAGACATAAGGATTAAGAATGAAGGGCAGCAGTGCTGGGCAGGGTTGTGGTAGAAAAGAGGGTTCACAGTAGATGGCAGGAGCTCTTGGCCTAGATGTGGAGGCCTAGCAGGAATCTGCTGAGCAGTTGGGTGGGGATACTGGTACCCACCAGAGAAACCATCACTGGAGGCACCCACCAGAGGCTTCAACAGGCTTGACACGTGGCAGTCTTCCTAGTCGTTTCCTTACATCATTTTATCTTCCCTTCTGTATACCAGGGGGTGACTGATGAATCACTTCAGTATTCTGAAGCCAGTCCCATGGGTGTGGCCACATATTGCCTACCTAGCCATTACAAACTCATACAAATTGGATAATGGTGTGTGCAAAATCATAGTTAAGAATCCAGCCATGGATGTGTGGGAAGGTGTGTAATTACTGGATTAGCATCCACAAGTGCAGATTCTCTAAGCCACCCTCTCTCAGTTCCACTTCTCTGCTATACTTCTGCCCATTTACACACACACATGCAGGTGTCTGACTGGGCCAGGTGTGCCTCTATTTCTGCTTACCTGTCCACAGAATTTCCTCCTTTCAGGTTTCCCCTCTTCTCCTATCATAGCCATCTCATCATGGGATGGAACTTCCCATTTTCTCCATCCTTTTGCTCTTCCTCTAAATAACATGGCCTACAGATCACATGGGAGAGGTCTCTTCCCTATTCCCAGATCACCCCTGGCTTCCTAAGACCAGGCCTTAGAGTGCCTGTGATTTGGAGAGTCATGTGTTGGAACTGTGCACATCTGGTTCCATCGAAGTGCAGCTGCTCCTGAGCTCTGTGAGTCTTAAAAGTTAAAATTCTAGTGTCTGAGAGCAGTGTTTGTTGTTTGCACCAACATTTCCTGTGTGGAACTGTACCAAACCAGGCAGCACTACTGAGGCAAACCTTAGGTGAACCCTTACTGCAGCTGATTTTCATGTCATTCATGGTACAATATAAATAAAAAATGATATAAAAGAAGCAAACATGAAATATGCAGTTTGACTCTAGAATCATCTAGAAAACAAGAGTATCTCACCCTGAATACCATAGCAGGACTATGAAGGGAATCAAAGAATAAGCAATTTCTGTTTGCACCATCTATAGTCCATGGCATGCATTTGATCGAGCTGGTGGGTTGTGGAGATTAAAACCTGTCCTGGGGCTGGAGAGGTGGCTCATTGGTTAAGAGAACTGGCTGTTCTTGAAGAGGACCTTGGTTCAATTCCCACCATCCATAGGCCACTCACAGACTTCTGTAATTACAGTCTCAGGAGATCTGATGCCTTCTTCTGGCCTTTTTGGGTACTGCATGCATGTGGTGTGCAGACACATGCAGACAGATGACCCATACACATACAAAAAGAAAACAAACCCAGTCCTGATGGTGAACATCATGCTGACTTTGAATGTGTTAAGGCGATTGGTCAAGAGTGGTCCATCCTGAGGAGGATGGCCAGGGCGATCTTTGGTTTATCTGCCTTAGGCTGGGACACCAGGAAGCCTTTGCTAGGCCAGAGTTCACAGGATATGGTGATGGGTTGTTACTATCACGTTCCTTTTGGGCAGTAAGCTCTGCTTCTGCCATGGATGATGAAATGGATCTTTGATGGCTGTTTTCCTCTTCATTTTGCTGAGTCTCAGATGCAGCCAAGGGTCTGCTTCTCTCCATCACTTTTGTTTAGTAAGGATTTTCATTTTCATGCAAGTTAAGGTGTGTTTGCAATGCAAGATACGAGAACTAGGTCGCTTAAGTTTTTGTTCCCATTATGACTTTTTAAAATCAATACATGTGATTGTTAAAAACAGTTATTTTATTTTGTTTCCTATGTATGCAAGTGCTTTGCTTGCATGTAGGTATGTGCTGGATCCTCTGGAACTGGAGCTACCGATGGTTGTGAGCTGCCGTGTGGTGCTGGGAATGGAACCCTGGTCCTCAGCAAAAGCATCCACTATTCTTAACTGCTGAGCCATTGACACAGCCCCAAATACATGTGATTTTTTTAAGAGTAGGTTTCTGTTCTCAGAAAAGCAGAGAGGAAAGTATAGAGACATCCCCTACACCCCAGTTTCCATTCATACACAGCACTCCTCAGTTTCACCATCACCTGGCCATCAGTGCAGTGGTTCACCTGATGAGCTTGCACTGTGAAGCCACCATTACCCCAATCCTATGTAGATAGTAGGCTGCATTCTTGGTAGGCAGTCTTGAGTTCTGACATGTGCATAATGACAGGTATCCATCCTTGTGGCATATACAAAACCCCTTCACCACCATTAACATTTTCTCTATTGTAGTAGATTTTGAAAAACAACTGTCCATCAAACAAAATAAGCCAATGCTAATCAGAAAAAATGCAGACCTTTTTTTTTTTTAAAGATGCCATAGGTTTCCAGGAGATTCTCCCCATCCATACCCAACAGGATGGCTTTGTGTATGAGAGGGAATAGGAACTAGCTGCTTTCTTCCAAATAAGGAGTTTACATCACCTGTGTTCTGAGACCTGTGAAGTAAATTTGAAAGGAAACATCCAACTTGACTTCTATTCTTCTTTTCTGGCCATATTTAAAGCTCAGAAAATGTGTGGCTTGCTTTTGTCTCTGGCTATTTCTTCTGGCCTGTCTCTGTCTCTCCCATCTGTCTTCCACACAGGAGCACCATAGAGAACCATTAGCAGTGTGGAAGGGCCTGGGAGCAGGCCACACCTGCTGCAGATGTGTACTACCTCTCCAGCTGCTGGAAGGCCATCTTTTAAAGGGCTTCCGGTGCATGGACGCCTGTGATCCCCTGCCTTCCCTCAAGGCTGTCATACTTGAGCTTCTTGTCAGCTCAGGCCAGAGCCTGGGAAGGCCTCTGCATCCTGAAAGCATTAAAATCCACAGCTTTTATTTTTTGTTGGAGGTTGTCACTTCAGGGTTCAGATAGAAAGCTGGATGACAAAGGGGACAAGTCTCCCCCATCTCTGAGTTTACCTATGAGTCTTCATGATTCATTCACACAACACGTTCACAGTTTTAGACTCCACACTTTGCATTTGATATAAAGAGTTTGGCTTGGGGAGAGTAATCCACACTGGCTTAGGACTTTGTAGCTTTCCTTGTCTCTTGTCTGTCTAATAAAAGCACATACAATGAAGTTTCAAGGAGCTTGAAACATACATACTGACAAGCAGACATATGCACAAGCACATGCGCACAACACAAATGTGCACACAACACAATGTATGCACGCGTGTACAAAACTGTCAAAATGTGAATGAAATTGTTGGACTGTATAATGTTAATTTCTTTGTTGTGATCCCAAGTCCTTAGCATGAAGTTACCATTGGGGGAAGCCATGTGAAGGGCATGAGGAGTCCTTGCTATTGTTTCTTATAACTTCCCACAGATCTACAATTATCTCAAAATAAAAAGAAAAAAAGGCAGAAAAACAAGCCAGCTTTTAATGCTTTGTTTCATATTGTCATATCCCCCAGCACCCGTTAGACTTTGGTATTCTGTATATTCTTTATTAATCGGCCTCATTTATTTAGATGTTAATTGGGTTTTGTTAATTTGGTCTCAGTACTAGAAGCCAAATCAACAATAAGACCTCTTAATGATTACAAGGTATTAGGGCCAAGGGAAGGGGTTCTGAGAAGACCCAGAGAGGAAAGGTTGGGGGAAGAGGGAGGGAGGGAGGGAGAGAAAGAGAGAGAGAGAGAGAGAGAGAGAGAGAGAGAGAGAGAGAGAGAGAGAGAGAGAGAATATAGGCTCAGGAGCATACAAAACAGAGCAGGTGCAGGATATTAGAAAGGGCAGGATTTACAAACTGATTTTCTTTTTCACTTTTTACGTTGAAGTCCTTGTAGATTTTTATAAAGATGTAGATAGTAAGCACTTTTTAAATGTGTTTCTCATTGCTCACACCTTCTGTAACTGTAGTTTCATATAAATATCAAGAAATAGACATTGCACACTGTGTGTGTGTGTGTGTATATGTGTGAGTATGTGCGTGTGTGTGTGTGTGTATGTGTGAGTATGTGAGTGTGTGTGTGTGTGTGTGTGTGTGTGTGTGTGTGTATGTGTGAGTATGTGAGTGTGTGAGTGTGTGTGTTTCTAAGCCATGTATCGCATCTCCATAACCAGAACCTCAGGAGAGGGCAGAAGTGTTCAGCCTTTCTGCTTGCCCTCTACTATCCCATCCACCCCCTGCCCACCACTCCAAATCCCTGCAGAGCAAGTCTGTTCCCTTTTTATGATTTTGTCAGTCTGAGACTGTTGTAGAAATGGAGTCACACAATGGATGACCTTTGACACCCAGAACAATGCCCTCTGTGAAGGGTCAAGATGTTTCACCAATTACTATCCCCTCGCTCCCATTGCTGGCTGCTCTAGAGTGTGGGTGTACAGTTCCTGTGGCCTGTGGGAAGTTCTAGCTGTTTCCAGCCTTGGTTGATCACAAGCAAAGCTTTTCAGAATAGGTGTTCAGTGAACAGAATTTTTGTTTCTCTAAGCTGAATCCTTCGATGAGCAATTCTGAGTCTCGTGGGTCTTGATTCTTAAGAAGTCACCAAAGCATCCACAAGGCCTGCACCATCTTAGGCTGGTACCAGCAGCCCCAGAGCTTGTCTGGGCTCATCATCACCAGCATTTGTTGTTATTACTTTTTATTTGAACTGTTTCTACAAAGCAGTTCTCCTCTGGATGTGTAGTGGAACTTAAGGTTTTAGTCTGTTTCCCTGGTGGCTAGTGACAAAGAGTGTCTGTGTGCTTTTGCACTATTCTCAAGGCCTTTGTGATGTAATATCTGGCCATGTCAGTCGCCTATTTTCTAATTATAGTGTTATCATGCTAGAGGTATTTTAAAGTCATTTATTTAGAATCACAGTTTTAAAGTTAATGTGTTTAAAGTTATATTTGTTTTTACGAGTTCTTTATACACACATGTATATCATATATGTTTTGTATCTCATATACGTTTGTGTATGTTGTCAGGTATGTGAATGTCTTCTGTCTTCATCTTGTCATTCTGTTAGAGGGGTGTTCTGCACCCTACTATTTTTGGAAATAGTCAATTCATCATTTTTCTCTCTCTTATTGTGTGTTATCTTCATAACTCCCAGCTACCTTTTAAAAGTTTCATTTTTTGTTTGATATTTAAATCGGTGTGCATGTGTGTGTGCATGCGTGCGTGCGTGTGTGTGTGTGTGTGTGTGTGTGTGTGTGTGTGTGTATGTGTGTGTGTGGTGGAGGATAAGATAGAGGAAGAGAAGGTGGCTTTTATTGCAATTCTTTGGTGCTAATTTTTTTCTTGGTCATGGATACCCAGTTGCTCCAGCTCCATTTGTTGATTTATTTAAAAAGCAAAAGCAATAACAATAAAAATGAAATCAGGCTAGGTGTTGTGGTATGTGCCTAGTATTCTAGCATTGAAATCTGATTAGGAGGACTGATATAGTCTGAGACCATCCCTGGGTTAGGTAGTGAGTTCCATGCCAGCTTGGAATACATAGAAAGATCCTGTCTCTGAAACATTTAAAAAAGCAAGAAACTTTTTCTTAATTTAACTTTATTTTTAAAAAAAAACCTCACAAATAAGATTAAGCATCCCATACCAAAATTAATCAGACCTCAAATCTAGACATCTCAGTGAACTTCCCACAGAATAGACATACAGAAGCTATCGTGCTTCGCATTGGATTTTATGCTTTTGCTACTGAACGTATCCTTATGCCCTTGTCTACCACCAGAAACTGAAAAATCGGTGACAGACTTAGAAGTAGGAAAACAAATAGCTTTATATCCTCTTTTGTAACTCCTGTCCATCACCTGCCTGCAGTCCTTCTTCATCCCCTAATTTTTACCCTTTCTTGCTCTGTTTTCTACATGTTACACTGTGTCCACATGTAGGTTCTTTTATATGTGTATATATATATATAATTGGCTAGATCCAGCATATGAGGGAGAGCATGTGCTTTTCTTTCTTTCTGAGACGTGTGTTAAAAGCCCCATCTTTCCTCCTCTGAACTGCCTGCATTCATGTCAACAGTAAGGCTGCCACAGCTGTCAGGGGCTACTTCCGGCTGTTTCTTTGCTCCTACTGATCTTCACATCCCAAATCCTAACCCTTAAGAATAAGAAAGAAGGGCACAGTATCCAGGAAGATCCCACCCACCCCCGGTGCCCCAGCAGATGCACCCAGGGAATGATGCCACAGTTCTGGGGCTTCGCTCTGCATGTGAGCATGTGTGAGGAAGTTTCCAAACTCTGTCTGCGATGGGTGGGCCATCCTCACGCTGCTGCTTGGCTCTGACCATCCTTCCCTTGCTTACGCATGTTCTCAGATTAAAGTGGGATTTTCTGAAACAGATTTTTGTATTGTGGGGTAAAATCGGTAAGTAAACAGAATTATCATAGCAATTTAAATAGTAATAAAATATGTTTTTCTGTTTCTATTCAAAGAGGGGGAAGGTAACTAGGAAAATGGAAAACAAGAATGAGATCTGTGGGTGGTAGGTGTGTTGGTTTTCTTTTTTGTTTTTGTTTTTGTTTCTTTCCTTCTTCAATAATAGGTATAGAATTTTAGTGAGGGACTTCAAGGCCAATGGGGGAAAATAGCATATACTGTTATGGGGTTATTTTTATCTTTCATTTTTATGACAACTTATTTGTACTTAAGAGAATCTTTCCAAAGAGTTAGAAGCATCATTAAATAAAGACTGTGAAATGTGCAATATGGCTTATTTATTTAAATGTTAATTGGTCCAACGAACACTTCTAATTAGCTCTATATTTGCTTAGCAAAAAGTTTTACAAATTCCAATTGTGAAAAGCAGCTATTTTGAGCCGGTAAGCATGTTGCAGCCTCAGCTATGATTTTTCTATAGTTCTCAGCCCTTGAAGGCACAATTTAATTTTTCATGTATGCATACTAGGAATGGTAAACACTTGCGAGTGTAAGGAACCTTCTTTAATTAGCTGCACAACAATTAAAGGATTCACAAACTAAATTGAACCCTGTCTCCGTGCTTACTAGCTGAATTCTACCACCTGTCACAACAGTACTTTGTTCAATCTGTTATGCAAAATCATTATAGCAATATAGCGGAGGGGGGAAAAAGAGAAAACAGCAATTATTTCTTACTTTTCTCTTGAATGGGTTATTTTGGGTGATACTGATGTCAGGTTCATTGAAGCTAACCTTTTGAAATCTGAAACAGCCTAACACTTGTAAGGCAAGCCATAGGATGGCTAGGAGAACTTTCCATGTTACCTTTACAGGATGAAGCCATGCGCATCCCTCAAGCGTGTGGGGGTCTCTGATCATTTGAAACAACCTGTCTAACTCTTGCAGCCACCTTCACTTCCCCCTTCTCACAAGGAACCCCGCTCAGCTCCACAGGCTCCTCTGTTGTAAAAAGCTTGCAGATTACATCGGCAGGAATTTAAAGACGCAATTCTCAAACTGTCTTCTCTGAAAACATAACCAACTTCTATCATTTCTCCAACCCAGTCACTTACTGTAACAAAGTATGCTCCTTCTCTCCTGCACTTTAATTTAATTCTTTTTTTTTTTTTAAACTAAATCATTCTTCTGTAGCTTGGGGTGGGGGGCACTCGCCTATTGGCTGAGACAAAGGCTTAATCGTGAGATGCCCCCCCACCCCCATCCCTCCTGCCACAGCTGACTTCTTCTTGCAGCCAGGGAATAAATGTTTACATTTGGTGTTGCCTACACTGGCCTCTGACATTCACAGGCAATGCTGGGTTCTCACGTGCAAGGAAGGCAAGAGGCATGCTGTGAGGCTGGGCACCTCTGCAGCTCTGCTCATGGGCTGCACTTTGAAGCTCTGGCTGGCAGTTGTTGAAATGGCATCAATAACGTACTGTTAATGGCAGCCCCTGAAACACAGTAATCTGGGGCATTTTGGATGATGCCGTGATTACAGACAAACAGCCGGACTTATTCAGAGGGCCTGGATTTTCCGACATTGCGATTTTTTTTTTTAAAGAAGTTGTCTCTTTACATCACTCCGGGAAAATGTGCAGAGAAGACAAGGCAGCCCTTTGAAAATATAAACTCTTTCTCCAAAAAATTCTGCGAGAAGCAAAGTGAGAGCCAGAGGTCAAAGGCCAACGGAGAATGCGTGTCTCTTTTTCCTAGTTGGGCAGCAGAAAGCGACTTCTCATGGTATTGGCATTTGGGTCTTGGGGACTGGCTTCCCTCAGGCCCAGGAGGGAGCAAGGGCAGCTACACAGGCTCCTATTCTTTCTCTAAAGGATCACACCTGACATGGCCTGTGCCTGGAATGTCAGGCAGGCACTGGGACAGCTCTGAGGGGTTTGCTCCATGCAGAGCAGAGACCACCGGAGCCTGTGTCACTGCTGCTGAGCTCTGCTGTCCTTGGCCAGAGGACCCTGGGTCTGGGTCCCTGGACACGTCGCCCCCTCACTCCCTCTCCCGTGGAATCTGGATGGCAGGGTCTACACTCCGTGTCTGGAGTCTCCTAGAGCCTTTGATAAAAGGCAGATTATTGAATCTACTTTTAAAAAGGAACTACTTGTTTTAAATAGGCTATATAATGAAATTTTTTGTCTGAATTCATCAAATGTTAATGGACTGGACATTGTTAGTGTAATAATGGAGTTTTTTTGTCTGAATCTGTCAAACGTTAATGGACAACACATTGTTAATGTAGTTCTTGACTGTATATATTGTATATACTTACTGTATATAGACTTTTCTTATATTAGTTATAACTTTTTTATTTTAGATTAAAAAAGGGGAAATGTGGTTGATATACTGTGTATCCTAATAAACTTATCTGAGGGTCAGAGAACAGAACAGCCACTAGATTAGACATAGAGGCCAGAAAATAGTGGCACACACGCCTTTAATCCTATCACATGGGAGGCAGAGATCCCTGTGGATCTCTGTGAGTTCAAGGCCACACTAGGAACAGAGCCAGGTGTGGTGGCACACACCTTCAATCCTAGCACTTGAGATCTCATGTCTTGCTTGGGAAAGACACAAGCCTTTAATCCCAGGAAGTGATGGCAGGAAGCAGAAAGGTATATAAGGCATGAAGACCAGAAACTAGATGCTTTTTAAGCTTTTAGGCTTTTAGCAGCAGTTCAGCTGAGATCCATTTGGATGAGGACTCAGAGGCTTCCAGTTTGAGGAAACAAGATCATCTGAGAAGTTGGCGAGGTGAGGTTAGCTGTGGCTTGTTCTATTTCTCTGATCTTTCAGTTCACCCCAATACCTGGCTCTGGGTTTGTTTTTATTAATAAGACCTTTTAAGATTAGGGCTACAAGTCTCAGCGCAGGATGGTGTAGTAGGCTCCCAGTGAACATCTGCTGGTGACGATAATGGAATCTTCACTTGGCTGAGAGACTCATGGGATTTCAAAGGTGAATTCAGGCAGCAGACTCCAGCTTTTCCCTCAGCTTTGGTTTTCTTGTGTTTGGTTCTGCTCTTCTCTTTTCTTGTGATTCATTGAAAATATCCTTCCCACTGTGTATTATTATTTTTTTCTTCCTTCTTCCTTGTTACTCACTCTGCCAAGGAAGAAAACAGCCATAAAAATGCCCTTAAACTCCCTTTCCTTCTTTCTTAAGATTTATTTATTTTACACGTATGAGTGTGTGCCTGCGTGTATGCATGAGCATCACATGAGTACCTGGTGCCCTCAGAGGCTGAAGTGGGGAGTTAGATCCCCTGGAACTGGCGTTATAGATGGTTGTGATTTATTTTATAAGAATTGAACTCTGGTCTTCCCAAGTGCTGCCAGTCATCTTAACTACTGAGCTCTCTCTCTCTCTCTCTCCCTCTCTCCCTCTCTCCCTCTCTCCCTCCCTCTCTCTCTCTCTCTCTCTCTCTCTCTCTCTCTCTCTCTCTCTCTCTCTCACACACACACACACACACACACACACGCATGCAACCCCCTCTAACCATGGGGACTAGACTCTTTGCATTGAGTTCATAAAGGGCAGCTGGGATTCTCTGATTGGGAAGGAAGCTAACAGTAGAATCAGCAGTCTTCCTCTAGCACAAAGATGAGTGTCACTCAGGGTGCAGGTGGAGTTCAGCAGCAGTCAGGATGTGAGAGGTGGCCAGGAGCCCTACCTGTGAGGTCTGTACCACAGGTATGCAGAGGAAGTTCAGCTGTCCTTCACTTTTGATTTGTGGTGACTTGATTCACACAGGCCTGTCACACAGAGTGTGCAGAAATGACAGGCATTCAGTTGTTCCTAGTAGAACAAACTGTGGCCTCGACTTTATCATGACTTACATGTGTGGTCAGCATTCTCTGGCCACATTTTTGATGAGTGAGTGATATGCCCACATTGCCTCCTCTTCCCTCTTGCTCCTAGCCTATCTTCCCCCATCACCACCCTTATCCTCTGCACTCTTTCCTTCCTCTCCAGGTAGTGGCCATTTTCTCCAGGTAAGAAACCACCATCACCCTCTTTAGCACCATCAGAATCTTCTGCCATCTGATGGGAACTGCTGGCTTCCTCTCCGATGCCAATTTCAGCAGCTTCTAAGAGCAGAGGAAGGACATGAAGGTGGCCTCATGTCTGAGTGGCAACCTACTTTTTGGGGTTTTATTTTGGTGTCTGTTATTAATGAGTTGTTCATTCACCCACCCACCCATTCTTCCATCTATCCACATTTTCCTATCTGCTTATCCATACCAGGTATCTAGTACTAGTTGCTCAATAAATATTTAGATGAATAAGTGGATAAAAAACAAATGATAAAAAAGCAAGAGGTTTTTAACTTGAGTTTATTTTCTGCTAGCAATCTGCAACAGGTCTGCCTGCAAGATTCATATCACCCCTGCTGGTATAACTTCCATACGTTATTCTGCTAAAGGGCATCTCAAGACTTCCTAATCGCACAGAGCTCTCGTTTCTGATGTAGTTATCCTTGGGAGGCATCCTGCTTAATTTTCTCCTTCCGAATCTCTGATTCTCCCCACCCCCTGCTCCCTTTTGCCTTGGCACCAGAGAAGGAAGAAAGGCAATCTAAGTGTACTTTTTATAAATGATACTTTGATGAACATCATTTCAGTCAAATCTTTGTACACATTCTTAATTATTTCCTTAGATTTAATTGCTAGAAATGGAATTGCCAGGTTAAAGAGAGGCACATTTAAAGATTTGAATACCTGCTGCCAAATTGCTCTTTGGGCACATTATGTCAAATTATTTTCCTTTTGCCACCACCCCCACATAAACTATGACGGCGCCCCCTTCTTATAATCTACTAGTACCCAAATATTAGCTAACACAGTAATGTTATTTGACTTACAAATGTCTCATTGCATTTATTTCTTAAGCTTAGATATGTACATCATCTACGCATCTATGCATGTGTGTGTATCAGTGTCTCTGAATGTAACAATGGTCTGTCTATCTTTGTATAGACCTACCTCCCTGTCACCTAGCTACTCATCATTCTCTACTTGTTATCCATCTATTTTCTACTTACCCCTATGTCTTATTTACTACCTACCTAGATAGCCCATATATCTGTCTATCATCTATCTATCATCTATCAATCAATCTATATCATCCATCATCTATTTATATCTGTGTATCATCTATCTATCTATCTGTCTATCTATCTATCTATCCTTTATCATCTATATATAGTCTACCTATCAATCTGTATTATCTATCCATCTATGTATCTATTATTTATCTATATATATCATCTATCATTTCTCTCCTCTATCTATTTTCTATCATCTATCTCTTTAACTACATATTATCTATGTAACTATATATATCTACTATGTATGTATCTCATCTATCTATCTCTATATATGTATCATCTATCTACCTGTCTATCATCTATTTATCATCTTATCTATCTACTATCTTATCTGTCTGTATGTCATCCATTCATCTATCTATCTATCTATCTATCTATCTATCTATCTATCTATCTACCTATCTACCATCTACCTAGTTTATATATATATATATATATATATATATATATATATATATATATATATATATATATTTAATGGAATATATGCTTATTCTGATGAATTAATAGTTTATGACCATTATCTAATTCTCTTTTGGACTTTTTTTTGCATTAAAAGGTTTCTCCATACTTCAAAGATATTAATCCTTTATATTACACTCATCTTGTAATTGTTCCATCCAAATTTTCATTGACTTTTAATTTTTTGGGCCATTTTTCAACAAGCTATGGAGATTTAAACAATCAAGCTTGCAAACTATTCCTTCTTTGTCTTTAAGGTCATGTTTGATGACTTTCTACCCTATTATCACAGTGCTGTGTTCCCATGTTTAATTTTTATGTATTTGTAATTTTAAAATATGGGCATTTAATTCATTAAGTATTTATTTTGGTGTACATTAGTAGAACAAAGGGTAAGTATACAAATATTACACATGTGTACTATGTTTGTTATTATACTGTCTTAAAATTAGGTTTTCCACCAGGTGGTGGTGGTGCATGCCTTTAGTCCCAGCACTCGGGAGGCAGAAGCAGGCAGATCTCTGTGAATTTGAGGCCAGCCTGGTCTACAGAGTGAGTTCCAAGACAGCTAGGGCTGTTACACAAAGAAACCCCATCTGGAAAAACAAAAACAAAAACAAAACAAACAAAATTAAACTTTCCAATTGATGTATCAAATGTGGGCAACATGTCTTTCTGTTTTTCTAAATTTACAAATAAAACAAATTAAAAAAATCATATCATAAGCAGACTAGTGATACATGTCTTTGATATCAGCACTTGGGAAGCAAAGGCAGACAGATCTCTCTGAGTTTGAGGGCAACCTGGTCTACATAGTGAGTTCCAAGCCAGCCAGGGCTACATAGTGAAACCCTGTTTATTGTTTTTATTGTTGTTTTGATTTATTTTTTAAAACTCTAGCAGCAGACATAGAATGAAAAGTACAATTTTTGCGGTTGGGGATTTAGCTCAGTGGTAGAGCGCTTGCCTAGCAAGCTCAAGGCCCTGGGTTTGGTCCTCAGCTCCGACAAAAAAGAAAAAAGAAAAAAAAAAGAAAAAGAAAAGTACAATTGCTATTTATATTTCCTGTGTTCATCTCAGTTCCACTCCATTCTGTGGCAGACACAAGTGTAACTGGACCGTGTGTGCATAAATACACTCAGCTGTAATATAGGTATGATTTTTATGTTTTGTTTTTGAGTTCCTATCTGCACTGACCTGCCATTGCATTTGTCTGCTTTAGAGCTGTGGTGACAGCTCAGTTAGCAAATTGCTTGCCTTGCAAGCAGGAAGATCCAAGTTCAATACCCAGACCCTGTGTAAAGATGACAGGAGTGGTGAAGACTGGGGGTCCCTAGGAGCTTACTGGTCAGCTAGCCTGGTTGATGGGTGAGCTCCAGGCCAAGGAGCTATCCTGTCTCAAAGGAGGAAAGAGGCATTTCTGAGAATGATGCCTGAGGTAATTCTATGACTTTCAAGAATTTGCACACATGTATAGCTGCTCTTACATGAAGGCAACTGTGCACACACACACATTCATTTTAAACAGTTAGAGATCTGACTGGGGATATAGCTCAGATAGTAAAGAGCTTTGCCTTGCAAATAAAAAAGTATAGGATCAATTCCCAGAACTCAGATAAAAACAAAAAACCACAACATAAAATGCTGGGTGTGTTGGTGTACACTTGTAATCCCTGCACTGTGGAAGCAGAGACAAGAGGACCCCTCAGGCTCACAGGTCAGCCATTCTAGCCTACTTGGTAGGTTCTGGGCCAGGAAGAGACCTTGTCTTAAAAAAAAAAAAAAAAAAAAAAGGTTTACGGTGCCTGAGGAGTGGCACTCAAGGTTGTCCTCTCACTACATTGACATGTTCATGGGCACATGTGTACCCCCTCCCTAGACATGCACATGACCACACAGACAGACATGTACAGAGATAGGCATGTGTGCACACACACAAATCATATAGAGTTCTACTACTTACTTCTATTAAAAATGGGTAGAATTTCACAATATGAATATGACATAATCACTTGAGCATTTTCAACTGATCAGTGATCAACTCATTTCCCCCTTCTTTTCCTGTTAGGAAAAGGCTGCTATCTAGACCTGAGAAGATACTGTGCTAGGGATGCCTACAAATGGCAGTGATAGATTGAAGCACACATGCATTTAATTTTTTCTGGATATTACAGAATAGCCTTAAGTGGGGGAGGGCAATGGGCGGACATTTCTGCAGATGGTGTGTGGGAGTGGTTAGTCTCCCATACTTCTGCCAACAGTGTGTAAAGAATGCTCTTCAGTCTTTGGCAGTGTGATGCACCAACCCTTTTTATTTTCTTTGAATTCCCCTTGGCATTTTCATGACAATATACTTCCATTTATAATCCTTTGTATGGCTTCCTTCAAAAATGTCTTCTATTGTGTGCATTTTAACTAGATTGCTTGTTCTTGGCCTTAATGATATAATGAAGCTCTTTATATATTAATATCCATTTTGTGCATGTATGTGGCAAAAACTTTCAAAATATTTTTGTGCTGTCAGTATTTTGATTAATGACATTTTCGCTTTTTAAAAAAACAAATATGAAAAAATTGCTCTTACGTTACATTAATGACTTCTTAGTTTTACTTTAGTTTTCTTTATTTTTATTTTTTTCTATTTTTATTTTCTTTTAAGGTTTGTGGTTTTAATTATGTTTATGAGTCTATGTGTGGGTATGTGCAAGTGAGTGTGAGTGCCTGCATAAGAGGGTGTCAGATCCCCCAGATTTGTAGTTATAGATGGTTGTGAGCTGCCCTATGTGAGTGCTGGGAACCAAGTTCAGGTCCTCTGAAAGAGCAGTATTCATTCTTAACTGCTAAGCCTTCTCTCTAACCCCAACTTCTTAGTTTTAATACTGTTTGTGTGTGTGTGTGTGTGTGTGTGTGTGTGTGTGTGTGTGTGTGTGTGTGTGAAGTAATTTCATATGAAGTGCTTAGTGTGAAACTATTTTTCTCAGTGGGTCACCTGTGGACTCTGTGTATTCACGATGTATCAGAATCATCACCATTTTAATCCCTGGGTCCCTTTAGTATTCTATGCCGTGGTCCCCTCTCTTTTTATTTTTTCCTCTGTGTGCAGCCTTCTTGTTCTAATCATGGTGTAGAAGCTGTCTCTTTATTCTGTTTTCTTTCCTTTTCTTTTTAAAAAGAGATCTTGTCTCCATTTTTTCTTTCTTTCTTTAAAAAAAAGATTTATTTATTTTGTTTTGTTTATGAGGCTTTTGCCTACATGTATGTATGTGCATCGCAAGCATGCCTGGTGCCCCAAAGTCAGAAGAGGGCATTGAATCCTCTGGAATGGGAAATACTGACAGCTGTGAGCCACCATGAGGGGCCTGGGAATGGAAGCCAGGTCCTCTGCAAGAGCAGCCAGTGCTCTTAACCCTGAGCTATCACTCCAGTCATTTACTTTGTTTTCTTAAAATGCATGTGGCCATTACTGCATTTTTCTACATGACTGTTAGATTTCATTTACCAAGGCTGGTATGTGATTGTATTGGCAGCTAGATACTGATATTCAAAATAGAACGAACCTACCTGTTAACGGGATCATTTTCCTGTCCATGAACATGGTGCATCTTCTCATACACTCAGGTCTTAGCTTCATTCCATCAACTACATTTTACATTTGTGCTTCATACAGTTTAATCCTTCATGCTGTATTTACGTCAGGGTGTTTAACATTTCATCAGATGATTTACAGTTGGGTTTTGATGTATAAGAAAATGAGCACATGAAATAATTTGATTCTGTCTTTGGCATCAATTACTAATAAAAAGTTTGTTCTGTATCAATAATCACCTTCATGAATTGAAGGCTGTCTTCATTCCTTCTCCATCCTTTTTACCTTCTACTCATTACATTTCAACCATGAAATTTCATTTGGTGACAACCTTCACCACACCCTTGAAGTCTTATTTGCTGTTGCTCTATTTTTATTTTTAATTTGAATGTGTGGTGAATACAACCTCAGTGTTTGGAAACTTACTAAGGCTTTTTTTGTTGTTGCACAAATAGCATGGGAAAATACATGTAATATTGTTGAACTGTTTCATTGAACTACTTATAAAGAACTCATATTTCCTGTTGGATTCTGATATTGTGTTATTATTCACAAAAGCTAAATTCTGCTTTTCTTATAAATATCTGAGGATCGTATGGTATGTTCTCTGATATCTTTGTGAAGTTTGCGTTGTATGATTCCAGTTTTTATGTGATATGTTTTCAAGGATTGTTATTAGGTACATAAGACTTTGTGGGTGTGATTGTCTCATGTAAGTTAGAAAAACATAATTATACCCCTTTGATGCAAAAGTTCTTTCAACCTATTTAATGTTTTTGTTTTGAATTATATTTTTATATTACTGAAAATACCTAAATTCACCTTATTAACATTGCTTTGTAGCTATCTTTCTTAACCACTGAGCCATCTCTCCAGCCCTTGTAGCTATCTTTTTAATTTTTACTTTTTCAGCCTTTATGTTTGTACTAATTTCCATCAAGAATATAAAACTAGGGGATATGAACATATTTTTTCACATTTTATTTTTATTTTAATAGTGTGTGTGTGTGTGTGTGTGTGTGTGTGTGTGTGTGTGTGTGTTCATATGAAAGTCAGAGGACAACCTGCTGGAGTCTGTTCTCGCCATCCACAAAGTGGGTCCAAGTCTTCAGGCTTGGCTGCAAACACCTTCACTCAGTGAGCCCTCTCACCTGTCTCCCAGACATGTATTTAACATTATCCAGTGTCTGAACTTCTCTTTCTCCTATGGATGATTTTCATCTGCTAACACTGGCTCATCGGATGTGCTCTGTTTATTCTTGCTGTCTTTCATGTCCCTGTTACTTCTTCATGGTATATACTGTTTTCTACTGTTTTTATTTCATGGTATGTGCTGCATTTTCTTTTAATACTTGAGAAGTGTACCCTTGGAGACTAGCCATAGTTTACATCTCGAACAAGAAGAAGAACCTTAGCAGGTTTTTTACTTTTCACCCCCACCCCCCACTCTAGAGACACTGTCTCTTTCTGTCATTATTATGATTTGTGGGACTTCTACCAGATGGCTGAGACTTTCTGGGATATACCTTCACAACTCTTAATTTTTCTTCATTTTTCCATTTCATTCTTTTGGTTCTAGTCCCAGCATTATCTTCTGTGACAAAGTTTTGTCTTGGTTCATGTCTATTTCATTTTTCAGATCTCCAATGGGGCTTAAAAATGCAATCACAATTTAAATTTCTACAGTTTTTATTTCTCTTTCCTCCTCTGTTTTATTCTCTCTCTCTCTCTCTCTCTCTCTCTCTCTCTCTCTCTCTCTCTCTCTCTCTCTCTCTCTCTGTGTGTGTGTGTGTGTGTGTGTGTGTGTGTGTGCCTGCCTCTCTCGTGTGTCTAAGAGTATGTGTCTTCATGCAGAGGCCAGGTGTCACCCTTAGGTGTTCCTCAAGATGGACGTCCACCTTGTTTCCTTTGAGATGGGGTGTCTCACTGGATCTGTGGCTCACCAGTTTGCTAGGCTGGCTTGTCAATGAGCCCCAGAGAATCTGTCTCCACTTTCCCGGCACTGTGATTACAAGTGGGCATTACAATTCGAGACTCTTTACATGGTTCTGGGGCAATCTCAGGTCCTCATGCACGTATAGCAAGCACTTACAGGCTATCTCTTCAACCCCTGTTCTCTCTTCTCTCAATGGGTATAGCAGTCTTTCAATTGTTATAGAGACTGCAGATAGAATTTGTTAAATTGTCCTCTGAATTCTTTTTGCTTTTTCGTAGCTCAGCTAGGTTCTTTTTTGTGTGTTTGGTGGTGGTGGAGGAGTGGGGCTGTCCTTTTGTTTACGAAGACAAGGTTAGTGTCTTAAAATTGGTGCTGGCTGATATTTCCTCGTGATTCTATAGATGTGCCACCTTGTTATCATTCCCCATGCCATGAGGTCTACAGCAGAGGGTTCCTGGGTGGTCAGACTCCCTTTTAGGTTGCTAAATATGAGGCAGTCTCAGGATTACAACCAAGGGGCAACTCTCCTGCCTTCCTCCCCCACTGTAGCTGCAGCCTCCTCAGAGACCTTGTCTCTCTGCTTCTTGGATATTCAAGATGCTCCTCTGCTTTGAGGACTGCCCTGGAGCTACCTGCCTCACGAGGCTCCTGGCAACAAGTGTGGGGCCTCCCCGTTTCTCAGCCCAGTCCTCATTCTGAGGTGTGTTTCAGCCCCTGAGGTTCATACGCAATATTTGATGCTTGGTTTTGGAGGTTTCTCTTGTACCACCAGGCATTTTATGTGGAGGGTCCATTCATTTCTTCAAGTTCTTTACTGTTTTCTGTCTCTCTATGTCTATAAACCACTCTCAATCATTTTCCATCTTCCATGAATATCTCAAACATTCTGGCATACTGATGATTCCGCTTCTTGTTTATTAATGCCATTAGGTAATTATCCTGCATGGAAGAAAAAGCATCTTTTGTGTTATTTCCAGAGACTGGGGGAGGCAGATGCTTGGTAATGCAAAAGTAAGATTGGTGAAAGACCCGCCTCAAAAGAACCCTAGGACATGCATATGGGAAAACACCAGGGGCATTTCCAACAAAATAAAAGGCAACATCAACATAACTTTAAATACTATTCTTAGGATTTGAGCAAGACAAAAAAAAAAAAGGTGGTAGTAAGAGGCTTCTAATTGCTCAAGCATACCATTAGAAAAGCAGTTTTACTTTGTTTCTAATACTCATAATTTATATATTTTTTGATGATCTTATTTTTGTGTTACCAAACGTTTTCCCTAAGGATCAGACACAAACACTCAGTTGTGCTTCAGGCTTTTTCTGATGACGATCTGCAGAAAGATCAGGTGGGCTTTGTTCACTGGCTTTACTGAAACCTCTTTCTCAACATTGTGCCATCACTTGTGGTATTCATGAAGCAGTCCCATGGACAGATGTCCCCTCCTAAAGTGAAGACAACATCCCTGATCTGCTCAGGTGTGGTTTCTTCTCTTCCCCAGGGAGACAGTGGATCCCAGGGGATGCCCCTTAGTGTGTTCCCAGTGTACTCTGGGGGTGACCTTAGAGAGGACACTGATGCCCCTTGTTTTATTAAGTCTAAGTGGTCAGTGACCAAACAAGGGGTGAATTTAGCAGAACACTTCAGCTTTCCAGCCCTGCAAAAAGCCCCAAATCCCAGGCGATAAAACACTGTAAGCTTCCTCTGCTTCCTGAAGGAACCTCCTGCTTAATTTTGCTGTCAGTTTAGGGAACGCCTATACACCTGTATACCAGACACAGGGGCTAGGAAATGCAAAGTTAGAAAATGCAGAAGACAAGGAAGGTTGGAAGTGTGTCCCTGACAGTAGACCAACTTGGAAGCTTACTCCTTCATAAAACTGTCAATACAGAACTCCCATTTTAACTGAAATTATGCAGTTAAAACACCTTCATCAGTACAATGACTATTGTTCTATTCTAGTATTAATGGTTAGTAACCTTATTTGAGTCCAAATTAAGCATATGGTCAAACTTAAGCTCCTCACATTTATTTATTTTTTTAATTAAAAGTATTAAAGATGGCTCCTGTTGAATGAGAGTACATTTTCTTGCATTTTTTGTTTTCTTTCCAAAAAGAAGGGTTTGTTTGTTTGATTTTCTTTTTAGAATTTGAGAAATGATGTACACCTATGAAATAATTTGGGAAATACACAACAGCATTTATAATAAATTTGATTCCACCATCCAGAAATATCATTTTGCTGATATTTAGAATATTTCCTTTCATTGCTCTCTCTCTCTCTCTCTCTCTCTCTCTCTCTCTCTCTCTCTCTCTCTCTGTGTGTTATTCATACATGAGATCAAGCTATAATTAAAGCTTATGTTTTATTTGAAATAGCACCGTTTTCCCATCCACCAAAACATTTGCTGAAAAGTCTGATTTTTAACCTCAGTATTCCACAGCAGCATTAATATAGCCACTTTTCCATTTTTGGAGCATTTTGGGCATCCATATATTTTTTCCCTTTCTGCTATTAATGGCATTTCCTGTCAGTTTTGTCTTGCTCTGATAGCATCGTAGGTTGTTCTAGGAGTGGAAAACTGAGTCATGAGTTATAAATATATTTAAGGCTTTCAATATATATCTCAAAAGGCTATTCAGGAAAATTGTACCATTTTTCATTCCTCCCAGTATTATATGAGACTGTAAGCCAGATGTGGTGGTGTATGACTGCAGTTCTAGCCCTTGGGAAGATGAGGCCAGAGGATCACTAGTTTAGAGTTAGCAGGATTACAGAGCTAATTCTAGAACAGCCCAGACTACATAGTGATACCCTTTCATGTTATTACCTCCACCAAAGATCTTTCTTACACGTTACAAGCAGAAGATGTATCCTTACAAGCACATGCACACACACACACACACACACACACACACACACACACACACACACGGTCAGTTTTACAAGGGTTTATATAATTGCTGCAGTTTCAAACCGGATCCATGTAAGGCAGATAACATAAAAGAAACTTGGCTTTGAACAGGCTGAGTACAGAATATGGAACTGGGCACAGAGCGCTAGGAAACATAGAGGACAGGAGGTTGGCCTGTGTCTGAGAATAGGCAGTGACCTAGCGGCAGCGATTGAGCGTGGTTTCCTGATGTGCTCACATCTGGGGAGGCTTCTGCGTGAGGTTGTTCCTTTCACTGCAGTTCACCCCAACCAGGCAATTCTCTCAACATGTCTCCTGCTCCACAGTGTCCTTGCCAGGCACGGGGAAGTCATCAGTAGCCTGGAGAGCTCAGTGAAGGAGAGAGAGAGCAGAATAGAGAAGGGACAGAGTTCTCATCCAGCATGCCTTCTGAGGACCGGAGGAGGGCCAGGCCTGGGATGGCCCCTCTCCAAGAGGAGTCACAAGCTTGATGCTCCCTAGCAGGAGTTGAAGACATGATGGGTATCTGGGCATCCAGAGTGCTGGGCATCTGTGGGATCTACCCACGTCTGACACTCCCAGGGATGTCACTGGGAGCTGCTGTGCGTGGCTGAGAACAGAATCTGACTTAATGCATTTAACAACTTAATGTTTGTGCTCACGGGCCCCGTGCACATTCAAGAATTAATTAAATCCTTTAAGGAAGCCATTTATGTTTGAGACCAAAGAAGATACTCAAGGGCCCGAACTCTGCTGAAAACGGACCAATCAGAGCGCTTCCGCCTGTCAAAGCCTACAAGGCCAACTTTTCCGGTCCTGATCCACAGCATAGCGCACAGATACCTTTAACCCATTCTTTCTAGAAACCTCCAGGGGAGGCATATTAAACTCACGTTATTTTCAATTTCATCTAAGGTGTCTCTATCCAATGCTGTTGCTTCAAAGTCTGCAATGTGGGACTCAAAATCTCTTAGCATCATCAAAGTCTTAGAAAAATATATTACTAGGCACTGGAGCCGTTGCTTCCGTGTTAATTACAACAAGCCCGGCTGGCGCGCTGATAATCTCCAGCGTCAGAAGCATTGCTCAGGCAATATCAGGGAAAAAACAAAATCTTTCTTCAAAACAGGGGAAAAAATGTTCTAAACTCTCCGTTTTTCAGCCTTTGAGGGAAAAAAATGCGGTTCATTGTGAGCTAAATCCCATCTATTTAGTTGTTCTTATAAAGATTTCACTGATACTTGAAGCATTCCTCTCTTGAAAGAGCAAATCGCAGGAGCATTGAGGGATGCCGGCTCAAAGCTGCTGGGCCGTTGTCAGGGTATTGTATCAGGGAAGAAGAAGGGCAAGCCATCCACCCAGGGAAGACAGATCAGAAATATAGAGAGCCCAGGAGCCAGAGAAAGGAAGAGTTCTATGTGTTTTCCAATTAATTGCTCCCTCCAATGTGGAGGAAAGGTTAATCAATTCCCATTTATCTGAAGCTTCTTAAAGGGCCCCTCATCTATGGTAGGTACCTGAGGACTCTCAGTGCTTGAAGGAAGAGGCAGGTCAATTGTTGGTCACTTTTCTTGACAGTGTGTAAAACCCTCAACAGGAACAGTTTCAGGGAAGCAGGATTTGTTTGGGTCACAGTTTTGGATGTTTCATGCTCACTTGGTCCTATGCACTTGGACAGAGCATTATGGCGGCAGGGGTATGTGGGGCTCTTCAATTCTTTGTGGACTAGAAGCAGAGAGAAGGGGATATCAGTGCTTCCTCTTCATACTCTTTGCATCCTGTCCAGGCCTGCCATGTATGGATGTCACCACCCCCATTCAGAGTATGTCTTAGTTGATCCTCTGTCTTCACAGACATGTCCAGAGGTGTGCCTTACCAATCTCCTAGGTGATTCTCAACACTTTGAACTTGGCAGTGAAGATCAACCACTTAGTTCTTATGGGGCAAACAATTTGGCTGTGGAGAAATGAGCCACAGGTAGAGTCCAAGGTGGCTTTGGGAGATATAGGGACTCCTGCGTGCAATAGTCTGAGTCCCAGGACGAGATGTCTATCCCCATTGCGTTGCCTGAGATCTCTGCAGGATGTTCCTTCTAGTTCCCAGAGAGCCTTAGCCACCCCCTTTGTCTTCCTGGCCTCTGTGTAAGAGCAATACAGGCCTCAGGCCAGCACCGACTGCAGGCAGCAGAATTCTGCCAGAATTTAATAACATTGTTCTCATTTTATTTATTTTTATAATTACCTCTAATTTAGAGCAAGTGATACAAATTTCCATTTAGGGTAATGATATAGTTTCCCTTTAAATGCATTAAAGTAAAAAATAGTGAATTAATTAAAAAAATATTAGCAGGGGTACAAAATGCTGCAAAAATATGCTGTTGGTTTATTGCATTTCCATTCCACAGCAGAAAGTGTTGGGGAGATGGTGTACAGAGCCTGTGATGGACAGCATAGGTCTGGAAGCCTCTTGGAGACTACTTACTACTTTTATTTTATTTATTTTATGGGAATAGATGAAGGACTCTGAGCTACTAGAGAGGTTCAGATTTTAGGAGGCTGAAGACAGTATGGAATCCAGAGATGAGAGTAGCTTTGAGCCTCATGAAAGTGCCCCAGGAAGACCCCAGAGTCATGTTCTCAGAAGCACCTGCTTGTCCGAGAAAGGGCCATGCCTCACAAGCCCAGTGACCCAGCCGCCTGAGACAGGGCTTCTAGTTGCCATGTGATATCATGGCTGCTGAGTTTACCCCTTTTCTACTTCTGAATTCTCTTGCCACTCCCCTGCCAGTGTGTCCCTAGGGAGTAAATGCTTTTCCAGTTCTTGGGGTTGGAGAAAGGACCCTCTTCCCATCTAGAGAATGCTTGGCATCTGTGGTCTTTGTAGCACATAGCATCAAGTACATGCCCATACACTAACCCATTGCCCATCTATCCATCCATCCATCCATCCATTCATCTCTTAAATTCTACCCATCTATCCATCAATCTCTTCATCCCTTTCTATCCTTTTGTCTTCCCATCTAAATATCTCTCCATTTGTTATCTTTTTTATCTCTCTCTATCCCTCCTCTATTTCTTGTATTTACCTACTCAGTCATCTACCCATTTGTTTATCCATCTACCCCCTCAACTATCCATCCACACATCCTTCCACTCTTCAGCCAGTTATCTGCTTACCTATATATTCAGTCATAATCTATCCATCCATCTACCTGTCTTTCCAGTCACCTGCACCTCCCTCTGACAATCACATATCCCTCTATTCATTCATCCCCCCTCATCCTTTTGTTTCATCTACTTATTGCACATTTATCCAACCATCCCTTTATCTACCTATGTACACATTTTATCTATTCATTTATCTAAGCATACTTTTAACCATCCATCCACACATCCCTCCCTCTACCCACCCACCCATTTATTCATTCATGCATGCATGCATCCATTCTTTCTTCTGTTTATTGACATATAGTCTTGTTTTTATCCATCCACAGACCCAGAAATCTATCTTTTCATGCAATTTCCCCTCTCTCTACTACATAAATATTTGTCATTAATATTCTGCTTATTTTACAATAAGTAATTTAAGCAAGAAAACATATTCAGGGTGGTTATGGCACTTGAATGGGCATCAGAGAAATGCAACAGAGGAAATGTCACTACCATCACAGAGTTTATGGTTAGTGAAGAAGGCAGAAAATGACGTAATGGCTATTCTGTGCCTGGTTAAATGAATGAATGAGTGAGCAAGAGGTCAGCTAGTCTCTTTTCTCTATCTCTGCTGGGCATGGAGACCTGTGCAGTCTAAGATGATAGGGGTAAAGTGGTTTAATAGGTCAGAGATTATGCATGCCAGGCTCTGGCCAATGGGGAGGTAACACTCTACATGACCTTCTCAGTCTGTCTCCAACCTCCAAGGGTCTGCCCACTCTGCATGAAAGACACATTAGGGTAGGACACTTTCCTTCAAAAGGGGCAAAGTTTGCAGCTGCCACAGCTGTGGTCATGGGTCTAAGAGGTGATAGGGGCAGGTGGGCAGGCAGAGAAGCAGTAACATGGCTGGGATTTCAAAGGACCCAGATGCAGGCATCACAGGCTTCCTGTTAGGGCCAAGCATGGCTTCTAGAAAAAGAGATATGAGGTCAGGTCTTCCAGGGTCTGGGCAGGGAACTCCCTGCCTATAGGTCCATGGCTATGCTGAGACTCTAGGGTTGTGCCTGTTTGCAGGGAATACATGATGTTGGTGTGAGAATACAGCTTCTGGACCATGGGGACTAACTGCAGCTCATTTTTTGCCCTCCTTTTAATTTTTCTATGTGTTCCAGGCAATACACTCTTAATTTCTCACACACAACCAGCTGCTTGGGAGCCTGAACTTAGAGCAGAGCACTGGGTAAGCTCCAGGCCTCTGAGTACACCTCTGGCCTTATTGACCTTCTTGTACAATGAAAAGGTGGCAAGGAACCATTCCCTATAGTTCATGGTGGAAATAGGAGCAAGAGGCACTCATGATACCTGTACCACAGGTAACACTCTGGGGGCACTTTCACCATTGCCTGTTCATGTTTATGAGTAACAGAGTCTGTTGAGCATAGAGGGGGTTCTCAGAGTGGACAGCAAAGGCATCTTTTGGGTCTAGGGAAGCCAGGGCAGTGACACTTGGCTAGAGATCTTAGATGGTGATGGGAGAGGAGGATTGACATGTAATGAGCAGGGGGCTCTGTGAAAAATAGACTCCATAGGACTGTTGGACAACAGGGTCACCAGCAGCAAGCTCATTCTTCCTCGACCTGAAACCCTGAGAGTAATGCCCTGCTGTGGGGTTTCAGATCCTGTGGCTAATGGCAAGGGGCAGCCCAGTGCAATGAACAATTTAAGTTTAAAATTATGTGTCTATGTGTGGGTATGTGCAATGCTCGAAGATCAGAAGGGGGCATCAGACCTCCAGAGCTGGAGTTACAGGTGCTTATGAGCAGCCTGATGTGGGTGCTGGAAACTGAATTCTGGTCCTCTAGAAGAGCAACAAGCTCTTTTAAATGTTGAATCGTCTCTCCAGCCTAGAGCAGTATATTCTTGACCCCTGTTGTGGTTTGTGCCTTCTGTGGACAGGCATGCAGGAGAAGGCGCACCATTTCTTTTCCCACTTCATAATCCAGAAACATTTGGAGAAACCCAAGGCAACACATGGCTAGGTCTCTCAGCATGTGCATAGAGACCCCTGCGCTCGAGCTACGCTGGGTTTGAATGAGCACAGCAGAAGAAAACAAAGATATCAATGAGTTAGGGGCAGGGAGAGGGCTGAAGACAGAGTGAGCACTGAGCAAGCAGCATGGACACAGCTGATTGCTTCTTTTCTTACTCCATCAGGACTCCACAACTCCACTACTTTTGTCTGACAGAATAGCCAAGCCAATACCACCATAAGGCTGTGTTTATTTATGTGAGTGTGTGGTATGTACACGGTACCAGCTTCAGGTACCATTTGATCCAGAAATTCAAATTATGCTAATGAAAAGGTGGTTTATCTCCTCTACTTCCTCAGCGGTGGGTGGCCCTGGACTCAAGTGCTGCACATCACCATGGAGACCACTGTAGATACTTCTATGTAGCAAAATGGCTGCTGCAGCTCCAGATCTTACTGAGAGCACCTGAACTGCCTTGCAACTTCCTGACAAGCCTTAGCTCTTACTCTCATTGGCATGACTTAGATCATGTGCTGAGCTTTGAACCAACTGTCCAAGGCAGGGCAATGGAATATTTTGACTATCTACAACTAATCTGATAGTCATCCTGGTACTCTGGCTCAGCTATGGGATTGAGGAGATATGAAAAAATCATGCAGGCTCTCTGACACACATGTATGGTGGGGGATGAGCACCAGTTTAGTCCCCCTGCAGTGGACTAAAGAATCTGCATTCAGTTTTCTGTGCCCACCATTATTGTGGACACTCATACAGGAAATCCCAGACATGGCAAGGATTCTGGAGCCTGGAATGGTATTTCCAGAGAGCTTTTCCATGTAGGACAATCTTCCTCCCATTAGAACTGGGGGGTGGGGTGGTCATGGTCAGTACTTAGTGCCAACCATGTGTGACTTAGGAGCCCCACAAAGGTGGTCCACTTGGCAGGATCTTTGCATTCCCCAAGGAAGCTACAAACAAGTACAGACTGGTTTCCTTGGGCATATAAAGAACTTGAGTTACAAAATGCCCTGGTTATTAAAAACCTGCTACTGATTTTAACAGCACTACAAATTCTGCAGTTTATAATTAGCCACTTCTGGAAAAGAACTGTATTCCTTTAAATACATGGAGTATTCTGATTCATGTATTTCATGGGTCGGGGGTTGTCACTTTACATCACATCAGCCTGGTGTAACATGATACAAAGCAAACACACCAAAGGACAAGGGAAGCATTGCATTCCAGCCTGCCTCCTGAGCTGGGCTTCCAGATGGGGTGTCTGCAGGGACAACTTCAGGAACCTGTCTTTGGGATATCTTCAATCCTAAGTCCAATGCAGCAGCCTCTAAACACCTTCTAAGTGTATTCTGGGAGAGTCACATCCCAGATGGTGGGGACTTGGAGGTCTCAGGGTGTTTTATGAGCATACACATCATCCCTGGGCTCTACAGAGGTCCAGGGAGACAACAGAAGATGGGTGTCTTGACTTCCTAAACCCCATGAGTCGTTACACACAGGACATCATAGGATCAAGGGCCTGAAAGTTGTCTAGCTGGAGAATGTTAATGAGCTTGAATTCTGGTGGAAGGAGGTGTGTTGTGGACATATTTTTATAGCAGCTAGACTCATTTGGTAGCTGAGAGGTGAGAAACAAGGCCAGTAGGAATTTGCAATTAGAATGCATATCCATTTTCTGTGTGAACAGCGAGGATTCCTTTATCTATCTGCCCATTCACGCACCTATCCACCCTTCCACCCTTCCACCAAACCACTTATGCATGCATGCATGCACCCATCCATCCACTCACCTTTTCATTTATCCATTCACCCACCTATCTATTCACTCATATCCATACCCACTCATTCACTTGCCCACCCACTTGTCCATTCACCCATCTCTTCATTTACTTAGCATCTCCCTTATTTCTAAGTACTTAAAAATTAACCAGTGGAAGTATGACACATACACATGGCTGCTAACTTAATGTATAATTACATGTGTCATCCCCAACTTCTGACCTCAGATTACCTATGTGTAAAAGGCATTTAGACTGACTAGGAGCTAGGCAGTCTCTGAGCCTTCTCCAGCTCTGCCATTATTGTCTATGTATTGCTTCCTTTGGGGATTATCTCTGAGGAAAGGTTGCACACAGCTACTATTCACAAGTGATCCCAAGCAGAAGAGAATGCAGAAGAGAGGGGTGGGACATGGGACTAGTTGATAACAAGAGTGTCGATTTTCTGAGTCTTTGACATGAATTTTGCTTAGATGGACATCAGAAAAAAATGTTCATTTTTCATCTTTGGCCATCAAAAGTAAATGGAGGAATCTCATGGATATTGGGGAAGCAAGGATGTTTGGGGCTGGCAGAGGTTCTGGGTGTTGTGCAGTGTGTCATGAGGCCCAGCAGCATATTTTCCTGGGAAGGATTGCCACACACATGCTTTCTTTTTCTGGAGGAAAGTAGGCAATATAAGACTGTGTTCTGACACTAAGGTTTCCATTGCTACCTCTGATCTCCACATATATGTGGGAGAACTTTCTAGAATGCCTGACTTGCTAGTCTGTCTTCCTTGGGTTCTGATTTTGTAAGGAATATTATGGTTCCCATATGTCCTCACTGTGTCTTGGGTCCTCAGCCCACAGTCAGCAGCCAAATTCTCTTCTTCCCAATTCTACCTGGAATGTGTTATACGTCCATAACATACCTCTGTGAGGGGAACTTAGCGACTGATCCTTAATACAATGATTGTAAAGGGAACTGGCCATTGTTTTGAGGCTTTTTGCTTTCTAGTCTGGAGTGACATTTTTATGGTCATTAGCCAAACTCCATGTCTCCTGTGAAATGCCTGGTCCCATAGCTTTTGTCTAGGTTTCAAATGGAGGTGTTCAACTTTTTTTCATTAGTTGAAAATACTTTGAAGGTACGCACATTAACTGCTTGGCAGCCACATATGCTTGTGACTGTTAGAGTTCCTTGAGTGTGTGGCTCAGAGGATGGCTGAGGATGACCTGCAATGTTGAGATGCAGATGATAATGGGGTGGGGAGAGTATACAAGAGGAGAATGAGGAGGAGGCAAAGGAGGAGGAACAAGAGGAGGAGATGCTGGAGGAGGAGGAGGATGTTAGCAGGTGTAGCCTTTCAGTGCACCTGTGCTCTGTGCCATGCCCCTTTGCAGGACCAGTTCCATCAATGACTTCAGTCTCCCATTAGCCTAGCAAAGACCACGCCAGATCAACCTGGTGATCCCCTGGGTGGTGGGAGCCAAGGATGTTGAACTAGGGACTCAATGATCAAGAAGGACTTTGGTCTTTCCTGCTGCTACAGCCAGGGGAGTATTTAGGATGTTCCCAGATGTTGTATCCAGCAGCAATTACACATGTCTAAGAGATGGTACATATCTGAGCTCTTGTCTTTTATAAGTGCCCTATGGACAAATCTCTTAGTTCAACCTCTTCAGAACCAGGCCTCCTTTGGTCACCATGACACGTAGACATTTTCCATTATATTTAGTTTCAGGCTGAATCCAATCTGAGGCTTCAGTGAAATGAAAATAAACCAGTCAACCTGGGACTCTATTCCAGTTTGCTCAGATGTAAACGGTTTTAATCTGGGGTGAAGGGTGTGGAGGTAGAGCCTGCTCTCTGGCTCCCTAAAGCCCTTGGGCCAGGAGGCATCGTTCACTGCGGCACCTGCCAGCTTCCCCATTCTCAGAGCACTGGCTGTGAGTAGAAGAGGATGCTCCCCTCCAAGGCCACAGGCAGAGCCGGAGCTAAGGCAGGTTAATAGGGGATTAAATAGCTAACTTCCTGCCATGACCAGCTCTGTTTAAAAGAGGAACCGAGAAAGCCAGCAAGATGGTAGCAATCAATACCCTCCTGACAACTGCTGCTGTCTTCTCCCGTTTCACACTGTCCTGGAAAAGGGAAGCCTTTCTTAAAGGCATGTAGAGGCTGGGCTCCCCTCCTCTCTCCTTCTCCTCTCCCCTCCCCTCTCATCCCTTTTTTCTCCCCTCCTCTACTCTCTTCTTTCCTTTCCATTCCTCCTCTTCTCTCCTCTTTCTCTCCTTTCTCCCTTCTCCTCCCAAAGCCCCTTCCCTCCCCTTCTCTTCCCCCTCCTCCACTATTCCCTTTCCTCTACTCCCTTCCACCCTTCCCTACCATCTTTTCTTTGTTTTTCTCTCCCTTCCCTTCTCCCCCTTCCTCTCCTTTCTGATTTCTATGATGGACATGAATGCATTGAGATATCATCAATTCCAGAGAACAAGGGGCAATTTCCTTTCCAGATTATCTCATTCAGGAGAACCAAAGCAGGGCTTGAGGGACTGGATTTTTGCAGGTAGGGGCTGGGCTGTTGCTCATAGATTTCTGCCTCCCCCTTTCCCTTTTAGTGCTAGAGATTAAATTTAGAGCTTTGTACATGCTAAGCAAATAGGTCTGTCGACTTTCGAGCTACATTCCCAGCCCTTCATTTTTCACATTTTATTTGAGTCATGGATTCACTCAGTTGCCCAGGTTGCCCTTGAATTCACTCTATGGCCCAGGAATGATTTGAACTGGTTTTCCTTCTGCCTCAGCCTAAAGAAAGAATATTGAAATCACAGTCCTGTGTCACCAGGACTGATTTCTGCTGTTCACTTCTTTGATGCTCTGGGCACCATCCTTTCTTGGGCATGGAGTTGAGTAATCAGTAGAGGGAAGTTTTCCCAGGCCTGGATCCTCTTGGAGCTGCAGAATGCTTGGTTAGGATAGGATGTCCATGCCCAGCTCCAGCAGAGGAAGAGAAATCACATGACTTCCTATAGTTGTGCATGCAGGACAGATGTCATGATTGTCTCAGCAATCCAGAGAAACTGCCTGCTGGTTCTGAGGAAGGTGTGACTGACTCTATCCTGGGGACAAATTGGGAAGGCTTCCTGGAAGAGCCAGCTAGAACATGGAGGATAGATTTGGGCTAACAGCTATGGAGAGATGAGGATGGACTGTGAGAGGTCTAGAAAGGTGCTCTACCTCTGTGTCTTCCAACTCTGGGCACCGTCTTCTCATCATCCTGAGATCTCTCTCCATGACAAACTTCCCTCCCACTTTATATTTCTTCTTGTCTCAGCTTGTGGTGCTATGTTGGAAGTTCTGGAAACTTTAGAAGGTAGGAGTTAGTCAGAAAAAGTAAGCTACTGGGGGTGCATCTAGGGCTATATTATACCTAGAGCTTCTCTCTCTTGCTGGCTCTTTCTCTCTGCTTTCTGTCTACCACAAGGTGAATAGCTCTCCTCTACTACATAAGCCTGTGGCCATGAAGCTGTTCTCAAACCCATGGGGCTGAGCAACTGCAGACTGGATCCTCTGAACCCACAAACCAAAACAAATCTTTCTGTGTTGGACACAGAAACAAAGATCAACTAATACAGTATGCTTCCTGAATCTAAAAACAAGGATACTAAATGTTGTGGTTAATATCTGGGTAGGGTTCTTGCAGAGTTAGAGTTGTCAATCATTTAGATTCCATGTTGGGTTTTGTTGTTTTGCCATCTCAGAATCCTAGGATGTTAAAAGGACAGTTATTATCAGTTAGTTTTATAAACTGAGACCTGGGCATGTACCCAAGGTCACCAGGGGGGGAATCACACCACTGAATTATCTTCAATGGCTCTTCAGGTGACATCTTTCCTCATTGGGGGAGCAACCCCCTTGATTCAGAAAAGGAGACTAAAGGATGATGCGTCAGCATTTGTAAATAGTAAGAAACCATTAGAGTCTTAACCAACTTTTGGGTACCCTTCTGGTCTGCCAACCAGTAAGAGACAAGACATGCTTTCTATATCCATGGTGCCCGCCACCTCTGCCCTACCAACACAGTCCCCAGAAATGCCTTCCTGTCTATTTATATATATTCACATGTGTATTCCATGGCCAGGTATGAACTTGCCCATGGCTGTGGTTTCCTTCCTCCTTTTCACTGTCTGAGTGAAGGAGTTGGCATGTGAGTGTTGTAATGCAACATGAATGTATGTGGTGTCAACATTAAAAGTAGCCCACCCATTTGTCTTTGCTTGGGCTCTGGAGTCAGGTTTCCCAGCAGACTTAGTAGTCTCGAAAAACCAAAAAAAAAAAAAAAATTTAGGAGCCCCAGTTTCCTTATTTTTCACTACTTGTAATGGTGTAAGCACCTGCCATGTAAGGTTGTGTAAGGCTGACATGAACTGATAATTGTGATATGCTTGGCACAATGTTGGCATATCTTTCCTCAGGAAGGAGAAGATTATGAAGATGAAGATGCTGTTGATAGTGTAGGCAGCAAAGATGCTGATGGTGGTAATGTGTCCACCAACATGGATGCTGCCTCCTGCTCCATGCTATGCCAGCTCTGCCAAGTCCCACTCATCATCAGAGGCAGTGAAGGCATTGATTTGAGGAAGTCTGAAAGTTTGACCCTCAGCTCAAACTCAGTTTTCTCCATTGCACAATTTCCAGCCCCCATAGTCTGATTTGAATACCATGTTTTCATTAATATATTCAGTAAGGTTTTTAACTGTTTCTGGCCCTGTCTCAAAGCATTGCCTACACATCAGTCAAAAATGGAACAGGTCACCCATGCTGCCCTCTTGTTTATCTATTAATCATCTGGCAAATAAACCACTCAGTATCCTGCCCACCTCAGTAATGTTTGTGATGTAATTTGTTTGGATGCCCAAATGTCACCAGCGTCGATTGTAAGAGCTGAAAAAAAAATTAATGTGCTTGAGCTTTCTTAGCACAGCAAGCTCTAGGCCAAAATGTAAGCATGAAATCTCTGGTTTATTTTTGTAATAATGTTTACAGCTGTTTAATGACCCCGAAAAGGTTCAGTAGTCTGGTGTTCTGTATTTCAGAACAGGAGTGTGTGATGTTTAGAACAACCTTGCTTAAACATTTAAGCATCAACAATTGGGAAAATTGTATTTAATAAGCCATTGTAGTCTAGGTGAACTTGTCTGATTATTGCTTAACTTACGCAGAAGAAAGCAAGGTGGGTTACAGGAAGGAGTCAGAATCTTTTGGCTTTGGGGGAGATGAATGTTTCCTCACAACCAGAACTGTAGGCTATGAGACCCTTTTGAACAAACTCAGTTGTTTTGGAACCTCCCATACTGTTAAGGGAAACAAATTCCATTTGTGCGTGGCAACTCAGGTGTGGGATTCCTCCATGGTGTCCAAGGCAGCATTTTTGCCCACTTTGATAAAATATAGAATATTTAGTTGTGCTTGACTAGACAACAATATTTAATTTTTAAAAAGTCCACTTGCAGTTACTCTGAAAGTCATTTTATTTCCAACATTCTTTTTCATAGTATAAGGATCAAACTCTTTCGTGCAACTTACTGGCAAGATCTTTATTTTTGAGACAACGCATGAAGCTTCCCCCTTCCCTGTGCTTGCAAAATGGAACTGTGTTTTTGTGTAAAACTTATTTAAACTTATGGCTACTGGCATTTCTGGTGTCCTGATAGTTTTAAATTTCATCTTGAGGGAAAGATACAATTAAGTCCTCTTGGAAGAGTTAAGTGATTGCTTTTGTCATTGATATCACAGGAAAGAGTTTTGAAAGGAGTAATGCAAAAGCGAAAATAACCATTAGCTCTATCAAAAGCAGCTGAATGGCTCCAGGTACCTGTGGTGATGGGCTAATGGGAAGGCATTTTGATAGTCTATATCCAATGGCAGGTGTCACAAGAGCTGACATTCCCTTCCTCATGAATAGTGGCATTGCAGAACTCAGGGAGAAAACATATGCCTTCAAAAGCCTCTGCTAGACCCATTTGTCTTCATAGGTGGAACCCAGAACTTCCAACACCATGGTGGGAAATGTTGGGTGGCTGAAACTCACATGCCAAGCTGATTCTTCATCAGCATCAACCATGACGTTGAATGCCAGCAGTGTTCACTGTGACTCAGGGCAGGTCAGGACCAGGTGGAATGCTATGATAGTCTCTGCAACTTCTAACTGCCACCTCCAGTGAGAACAGTTGCCTGCCTTTGCTAGATTTAAGTAATTATGTATTCACTGATTCCTTCCACCCATCAACCAATGCTTAATGATTCACATGATGGGACCACAAACTGTAGGTCAAGAGCAAGCCATTTTCATCGTGGAGCAGTTATTTTGTTTGTGTGTTTGTGGTATTAGGGATTGAGGGCCTTATGGAGGGAGGCAGGGAATCTACCTCTGAGCTATAGCTTTCACTGGTTTACATGCTTTGATCATACTTTGAGTTTTCTAACCACATGAAAGTATTGGTTATAGTACTCAGAGGTTCAGACTTCAGGTTAGTACCTGAAGGCCTGGGTCATGGCATATACTCTGTTAGCCCATGACTTCTTGATGTGGGCCCCCAGTTCCTGCAGCATGGATGCTGAGTTCCTAGCCGGGCTGCTAGCAGATGATAGAGTAAGCACATGGGCTAAAATGTTCCTTGGAGACTGGCTGTTGAAGTCCAGAATTGTATATGGATATGCATGAGTACTCTGCTTATCAGGAGCTAGCCATAGGGTGGGGGTCAGGTCACAGTCAGACACTTGCTGTGTGGCCTATGAGGAAGCAGTGTGATCCCCACAGGAAGGCATTCTCTATGCATTTGTTCCCTGGAAGGCTAGGGAAAGGAGTAATAACACTCCCTGTAAGAACAGTGGAGCTCTCGCAGGCAGTCCACCTCCTCCAGTCCTATGAGCACCTACAGCAGCAGCTGGATCCAATCCTTTAATAGTAGGATAAATGACCCTTTGTTTCCCACGGTATGTATTTGTGTGAGTTGCTGGAGTGCCACCATTGAGGAATCCCTGCCTCACTCTTAACAGTCATTTTTGATGTCTGTGCTTGTATGCTTGTACATGACTGCATGTGAGTGTACATACACACACAACACACACACACATACACACACACACATACACACACACACACACACACACACACACACACACACACACACACACACGGCATATCTCTCTAACCTTGAACATAGTTCTTGTAGATACTTTCTCATCCCTTTCCTGTGATGGCCCATGGCCCACAAGGCAGGTACATTAGAAGGTTTATGACCAATACTTGCTGAATGGCTGAGGTGAGGCCTAAATGAATTGTGGATTGCTAAGTGTGGAGAAGTTGGGGCTGGCTGAGGTTTTGTGAGTTCCAGGCTGGGCCCAAGGCCAGCTTGTCCTGCCTCGGCTGCTTTGGCCCAGGGACAGAACATCAATTACCTCACATTCTTTCCAAGAACTCACATTTCCCTTTCTTGCTTCGAGTGGAGTAGCAGGCAGTGGTTTGGAATAACAGGCAGCAGCAGCCTGAGCCCACCTGCTCATGGAGAGTGAGGAGTCGGAGACATATCTGACAGACAGCAGCAGTGCAGTGGCACTCACTGTCCAGCTTTCATGTAGGCTCATCTCAGGGACCTGGAGAATCTTCTGGATCATGGCTGGTCCTTCCGAATGTATGGGCTCTATGGTGGTTAGATCCTGAAGGGAGTAGTCACTATCTGTCCCTTAGTGCCCAGAGTAGGGCCAGCAAAGGTGGCTAAAGACTATATGTCCCCCATGGGCACCTGGATGGAGGGACACAGTGATGATGTAACCCTCTCTGGTGCTTTTAGACCTTCAGCCTCTGAACTATAAATGTTCTTGAACTTGTAAAAAGCTGAGGTTGAAGTGAAGGTGAATCGCCTTTGGGGCCTAGCTGCTCCTATAAGCAGTGATTCTAGGGTCTGTTCATGCTTGTCCATTATTGGGGGACACAGAATCCAAGATGAGCCAACTGAGCCTTAGGGTTCATCTCATGGCATCTGCCTTCAGAGAAGTGGTGACACGCTGCCTATTCAGGAGGACTCCAATTAAAGGAGTTAGAAGATGAAATAGAACAGAGCTGAGGACCAACCTCTATCAAAGTGGGTGCAAAAGGTCCTGAAAGTTCAGACCTACATCAAGAAGTCAACTCTGAAGAACTGGGATAGCACATTCTAGAATGTTATATTTCCCCCTCCACTAAAACATTAACACTGGTATCAGAAAAAAATGATGTTGATTTAAACAAACAACAACAACAACTAATCTTTCCTTTGGGGCAGAATAGAAGAATTCTATAATCAAGCTGATCTTGAAGATTCCCATGTTGAGTTGCTGGCAGGTGAAGGCATCCATGGACTTCAACTTGACACCCCTTGTCCAACCTGATAGTAACGTTGTTGCTTACACTCCCAACCTCCTCCCTTATCTCTGCTGAACTGGCACCTGGCCTTAGAGACCTGAAATAGCACATTTTCCTGGATTCACATCTCCTGAGCTGGCCAACTGGGCAGCCCTCGGAAGTAGGACAATCATGTTGGCCTCCAAACTTCCTAAGAGCTGTAGGGTGGAATTCTGTGTGCTGTCATGTACCTCCAGGGACATGATCCATATTGCTCAAGACAGGACCCAGCATGGCTTGATAGGACTGGAGGGTGCTGAAGGGCTCCAGATGAGGCCCTGGAGGCTACTCATGCCTACAGTTGCTACACTATGGGAGTGCCCTTCCCTGATTGCCAGTGGATTCCATGATTCCTGGAGTCTGACAGTCATACCCATCAGTATATCTTCAACGATAGAAACTGGTGCATAGTGAGAATTCATTGGTTTGTTGAATGAATTCTAGAATCTTTATGACAACCTAGCTCCTGACCAGTCTTCAAAATTGAAGATGGCAAATTGGAAGCTGCTTTTACTGCAAGTGAATGTATGTGTCTCTGTGAATGAGTGTGAGCATGGGCAGAGTTGACCATGCCATCATTCAAGGGCTACACTGGACTGAAGTCCCTCTCCCTCCTGGAACTAAACACCATGTCTTTACTCTTGCCAAGGCAGTCAGTCTCCCACCAGAGACCACCATCCCATACACTATCTAGTCTACCTGGTAGGCAACACAGAAAACAGCAGACTCTGCTGGGGCAGAATGTACTTGCCCCACAGTTGAGCTCTGGCCTCACAAGTGCCCCAGGGGAAGTTTCTTGGCCCCATAGTTTTAGCTGGGGTTAAACACAGGGTCCCTGGACCATCTAGCTGGCCAACACATTGAAAGACTGGGATACAAAGAGGAGATCTGCAGAAACCTATCTAAAAGCAGGAAGTGAATCTGGACTCCTTCATGGAGAAGGCATATCTGGAAACAGAGGGAGTCCGGGCATGAGCTCTTTGCTTTCCAAGCTAAGCACCCTCCATGCTCTGATATGGAAGAGAGCCTGCCCTCTGATCCACCTGGAACAGTCTGGCATTTGCTGTTCTGCACTGGCTGTGGAGGGGGCAGAGGAGACTATTAAAGACAATTACACAGACTAGCTTCGAGTGTTTGTGTTTAACAAACAGCTTTGAGTTCTAATTTTCTGCAAAACACATACTGCAGGTACAATTTGTACTCATTACTGTATATTGGGAAAGTTATTAAAAACACTCAAACTTGGTTGAGACTTCCTATGGCATCGTCCCTGGATTTTAATTGGTTTTTATCTAGTTCTGCAAAAGATCTCTTTAAGGCCAATCAAAGACCCTGGCTCAGCTGTCTTGCAAGCCAAAGGACAGGGAGGAAGTGTCATATGGCACAAGTCTACCTCCATCCAAACACCAACAGCCTCCCAAGTCCACCAAGATTCCATCAGGAGATCATGTATAGGATGGACATGGTTAGCAGATGACAAAAGTCAGCGCTTCGTAAAATAAGGGTTAAATCTTAATCTCTGAGGTTTGCAAAGCTGCTACTAGCAGTCTCCTTAAAATTTAATATACCTCGTTAATGCTTCCTTGCAAACACTGAAGGATTTTTATGATTATAATCATGTGTTACAGCACCTAGTACTGTTTCTAAGCAGCATACTAATCAGCTTAATGAGATATTACTGCACTTTTTGTTGACTAAAGCAAAATCTCTTTTATTGTTCTAAAGCCTGTCCTTTACTTTATTTTTTCCCAAAACATTATCTTGTTTTATTATGTACCAGTAAATATCATGCTATTGGTGCTATTTTTTTTTTCCTTTGGCCAAATCATAAAATGATCTCTTTCGTCTTGAGACTGGTGAGTGTACTGAATATAGTAAACAGAAAAGAAAGTGTCCTGTTGGTCTTTTGATGAAAGCCACTCTGCTCTAAGGCAAACTCTGGACTGAGCCAACAGGTAGGGGCATTTTGTGAAAGGAAAGGAGGATCCGTTGAACACGCAGAGCCTTGATATGTTATTAGGTGTTGAAAATGGTAAAATATTAATAATTGAAATGTGAATGAATAATTGCAGTCTGTAAATAGAGAATACAAGGAAGACGATCCATTCCCAAAACAAATTGGAGGACACTGCCATATTGCATAATTGGCATTTAATAATTCATCTTTTTATTATTGTTTTTTACTCTAATTCCTTAGCATTATTATGGGTAGGTAAGTCTTGAGATGCAAACGTCCTCTCCCACCCCCACCCATGCCCAACTGATGCTATTGCTTCTTACCTGGCACAGATCTGAACTCTTGTGTTTATTTCTAGGTATGGAAGAAGCGAGTCTGTGCCTTGGAGTGTCCTCAACGGCCCCGGAAGCTGAGCCTCACTTGAGTGGCCCAGTCCTCAATGGCCAGTATGCCATGAGCCAGAAGTTGCACCAGATCACTTCCCAGCTCAGCCATGCCTTTCCTGAGCTTCATCCGCGGCCCAACCCAGAGGAGAAGCCACCTGCAGCCCTTGAGGAAAAGGCCCACGTACCCATGAGCGGACAGCCCATGGGCAGCCAAATGGCATTGCTGGCCAATCAGCTGGGCCGTGATGTGGACAACAGCCTCAATGGGCGTGTGGACCTGCAGCAGTTCCTCAATGGGCAGAACTTAGGCATCATGTCTCAGATGAGTGACATTGAGGATGATGCCAGAAAGAACCGGAAGTATCCATGTCCTCTGTGTGGCAAGCGTTTCCGGTTCAACAGCATCCTCTCCCTGCACATGCGCACTCACACTGGTGAGAAGCCATTCAAGTGCCCCTACTGCGACCACCGTGCAGCCCAAAAAGGAAATCTCAAGATTCACCTCAGGACCCACAAGCTGGGCAACCTGGGGAAAGGGCGCGGGCGGGTGCGTGAGGAGAACCGACTGCTGCATGAGTTAGAGGAGAGGGCCATTCTGCGGGACAAGCAGATGAAGGGCAGTCTGATGCAACCAAGGTCTGATCTCAAGCCCTTGGCACATGCCCAACAGGCTCCATTGGCCACCTGCAATTTAGCCTTGCCCCCCAACCACAGTGTGCCCGATGTAGCCCACCCGGCACCTTCTCCCAAGCCGGCCAGTCTGCAGGAGGATTCGGTGACCCCGGCTGCTGGCTTCAGATGCACCTTTTGCAAAGGCAAGTTTAAGAAGCGCGAGGAGCTGGACCGCCACATCCGTATTTTGCATAAGCCGTACAAGTGCACATTGTGTGACTTTGCGGCCTCACAGGAAGAGGAGCTCATCAGCCACGTGGAGAAGGCACACATCACTGCAGAGTCGGCCCAGGGCCAGGGTCCCAATGGCAGCGGAGAGCAGTCGGCCAACGAGTTCCGCTGTGAGGTATGCGGCCAGGTGTTCAGCCAGGCCTGGTTCCTGAAGGGCCACATGCGCAAGCACAAAGACTCCTTTGAGCACTGCTGCCAGATCTGTGGTCGGCGCTTCAAAGAACCTTGGTTCCTGAAGAATCACATGAAGGTCCACCTCAACAAACTGTCGGTGAAGAACAAGTCCCCCACCGAGCCTGAGGTGTCAGTGCCCATGGGTGGCCTGTCCCAGGAGGCCCATGCCAACCTGTACTCAAGGTACCTTTCCTGCCTGCAGAGTGGCTTTATGGCCCAGGACAAAGCCAGCCTGAGCGAGCCCACCCAGCTCTATGGCAAAGGGGAGCTCCCTGCCAAGGAGAAAGAGGTTCTGGGAAAGCTACTGTCCCCCATTTCCAGTATGGCTCACAGTGTCCCGGAGGGAGACAAGCACTCCCTCCTGGGCTGCCTCAACCTTGTGCCACCACTAAAATCCAGCTGTATCGAACGGTTGCAGGCAGCTGCCAAAGCTGCAGAAATGGACCCAGTGAACAGCTATCAGGCCTGGCAGCTCATGGCCAGGGGCATGGCCATGGAACATGGCTTCTTATCTAAAGAGCATCAGCTCACGCGCAACCACGAAGACACTTTGGCAAACGCTGGAGTTCTGTTTGATAAGGAGAAGCGGGAGTACGTGTTAGTGGGAGCAGATGGCTCCAAGCAGAAAATGCCTGCTGATTTGGTTCACAGCACTAAAGTGGGCAATCAGAGAGACCTGCCAAATAAGCTCGACCCTCTAGAAGGCAGTCGGGAATTTTTGTCACATGGGCTCAACCAGACGCTCGAATACAACCTGCAGGGTCCTGGGAACTTGAAGGAGAAGCCCACTGAGTGCCCGGACTGCGGACGGGTGTTCCGCACCTACCACCAGGTGGTCGTGCATTCTCGTGTTCACAAGCGGGACCGCAAGAATGATGAGGATGTTCTGCACGTGGGCGTGGGCCTGGAGGAGCGGCGTGGCTCAGGCAGCGACCAAGAGTCCCAGTCGGTGAGCCGCTCCACCACACCCGGCTCCTCTAATGTGACTGAGGAGAGTGGGGCTGGAGGTGGCCTGTCGCAGACCGGGAGCGCCCAGGAGGACAGTCCACACCCCTCTTCACCCTCTTCCTCAGGTAGGTTGACAGGAAGAAAGGGATGGGCCCTGCCCCCTGCCAGGACCTGCTTGGTCCTGCACATCAGCCTCGGGCCTTAAGATGGTTCTGAGTGTGGCTGGACCACAAAAGGTGGCAGGCTGGATGCTGGGCTGTGTGTCTGTTTCCTTCAGGATTCCCTGCTCCAAAGTCGGGAGTGTTCTTTCAACCTTGAACCGTGGCTACTAGCAAAAGTCAGCTGAGCCTCCTTTGCAGTGGTAGAGATGGTGGCATGCTTTTTGATGGGGCACGCTTTGCCCTTCCCTACAGCTATTTAGTTCCTCTTGTGGACCTGTTTCTTAGCTTTGTCTCTGGAACCTAGGAACTCAGGCTTGGCTCCAGATATGGATGTGAATGTGGAGGGTCTCCATTGCCTCCCCTTAACTGTACCCACACAAGCCTTTCATTTGGGAGTTCTCTCCCAGCCTCCCTCCCCAGGCCAAACCTACCTACCTCTTGTGCCCTTCTGAAATTGCAGTCTGGCTCACCTGCTCCCAGAGCCACAGCACTTTCCTCTGGTGGTTTTAGTCAAGCACAGAGTTTTGAAAACACAGATGCGTGGCTGTGTGTCATCAGCTGTACTGTGTTGCATGGGCGATACAGTTCTATTTTAGCAAAGCAGAAAAATCTGTCACCAAAAATGTCTATGAAATGCTGAAGCATCCTGGCCCTATTTGAGTGGGGAAAAGAAAAGAAAAAAAGAAAAAAGAATAAATATACTAGTCTAAGATGGCTAAATTAAAATCGCTACCTAACAGCAGGTAAGAGGTTGCCTTCATCCACATTTCCAAAGTCCCTTACTAATGGATAGTAAATTGAAAGTTATATCTCCAGCCCTTTATAAAGAAAGCACCTCGCTAATACTGTAATCATTCTACTGCCTAACAACAGAGGAAATCATGCCATAACAAATACCCTGTTACTAATGGCAACATTGATTTCTGCAATCAGCCATTAAGTCTAGAAAATGAAAGACAGTTTGAGACACCTCGAGGCATTGCATTGCCCACTGTTAAAGATGTGGCAGTGTGCTGCTAAGGGTCATTTTTTAAAAGTTTTTTTCTTCTCTCTATTTGTGTGTGTGTGCGCGTGTGCGTGTGCGTGTGCGTGTGTGTGTGTGTGTGTGTGTGTGTGTGTCTTCTCTGTTGGCTGTTATTTCCATCGTAGAGGCGATTCACTGCTGTAGTTACTAACTAGATGCCTGTACACTTTGTTATAATTCTCTCTCTTCAGCTTCCCTTTCTTCTAGAACAAAACTCATAGTAGAATAAAGTGTGTGTGTGTGTGTGTGTGTGTGTGTGTGTGTGTGTGTGTGTGTGTGTGTGAGCTTATTACAAGCCAGTAAAGAATTGTTAATACACATAAATCTGAACTACACATTCCAGAGATTCCGATAGCACTTAATGCTGCTGCTTAAATACCCATGAAACACACTGTCTGCTCGTGGAGTCCTGGACTTGCTGGCGATTTATTACTGACAAGATGCTTCGGGAGAGTCTAACAAGGATGTGGGGACTACAGGAGGATGAGGTCACACTGCGTGGAGGGGCCTTGTGCTCCAGAGAAGTTGGGAAGTTGTCCTTCCTGCCAGTGGGAGCTCTGTCAGGATGGGTTCCCACATGCCGGGTGATGAGCTCCGGGCATCCCTCAGCTGTCTCCAGGGACTCTTTCCAACCTCTTGGAAAGGGGTCTCTTCAGAAAATGTGTTCTTCGCTCTTCTGAGGTTGGGGGACGACCAGGGGCAGAGATGGGGAAGCAGACTGGATTCCTTTAGTTTTTGGAGTGACGTGGTTTTCACACTGACAGATTTCATTCCCTGTCCCAGACCCGCTCAAACAAGAGGGTCTTAGCATAATATTTCAATACCAAATGTTCGGCTCTATTAATGACATGTTTACCATGTTTTCATCACCTTCTGGCCAAGTGATAGCCAGCTGCTTGCTGCTTTCCCATCTCTAAGTACTCTGCTGGAACAAAAAAACGCACACCAAAATCCAGACTTATTTATTTATTTATTGCTTCAGAGAAGTTGGCATTAGCTCTCCACTTTATTTTCCCCGTTGAAGGATTTTACAATTGTGAATACTGATTCTTTCATTTGGGGTTTGACTTCTTTGTTTTCTTCATATTCAAATCAGACCCTTTCATAATTTTCTGACTAAGTAGGGAAACGGATGGTATACCCACTCTGCAGCCCAAATCAGCTGCGTGTCTGAGGGCATTCAGGTTTTGCTAGGATTTAGGATTCTCAATCAAATCTGGTTCATTTCCCCCTCTTCTTTCTAACAAGTGTGACTTGTATAAAGTGTGATTCAAAGATGCATTTAAATAAAACTCTTGACACAATAGGTATTTTTATTGTTACCTGTTAGAAACCTGCAAGGTGAAGGGGAGGGAAAAAATTTAAGCCCTTCAGTAAAGAAAAAAAGTACTTATTATGGCTTCTATTAAGAAATAACTGCAAAACACGGTCTTACAAATTTCTCAGACTGCATAACAATGTCACAAAACTTCATTTGCATGGCTTGATTCTTTTTTTTGTTGAAAACTGGGTCAGTAGGGCCTGAGAAACTATTTTTTCAGATCTTAACCAATGAATTCTTCTTTATAAATCGCTGCTCTTAACATGATAGTAGTTTTGAATTCATCATAAAAAACCTTTTTAGCAGAGCCTCTTAGAATAGATCTCTAGAAGAAGGCTTACAATGAGTGGCAGAGACGCCCTTTGTTATCTGATGTAATTCTTTGCAAAGGAGGATTGGGAACGGAGTGGCTGTTTAAAAATGTCTTGCTCAGACCGAGACGAAGAAGGGGTCAAGTTTGCAATCAAACAGTTATTGCCGAGATGGGCGACTGTCACTGGCTAGGCTAATGTGGGATGCAGCTGTTTGTTATGTGAGCAAAAGAATGTTTGAATCAGTGAACATGTGAAAATGATTCCAGTGAACCAGAAAATGTGTTTGTTCTTTTGCCTCTCCAAACTGCTGAGAACCAAGCTTAAGATCAACCGCGAAAACTAGGACCTTTGACAGATGGAGAGGTCGTATTTTCTAACAGAAAAGCGACAGAACTTGCCACACAGATCACCTCCCCATCTCCCTTTGTTGTTGTTTGTTTGTTTATTTTTGACTCATTTGTAATTTCACACCATACAGCATGTCGTTTGCTTCCGTGTGCACTGCAAAGCGAAACTATTTGGAGAGCATCAGCTTATAAATTTTACTCTTTTATGACATTTAGAATGCAGGGCGGCTGTTCTGATGCCTCCTCGTTTTCTGGCTTTCATGCAAAGGCTCTGATGACATTAATCTCTGCATCTTTCCCTAAAACCTCCCCTCAAACGACCGATGTATCCTCTGCTTTTGCTCTGAGTCAGAAAACAACCGAAGTTCTGTTTCTTCAGATTTTGCTTTGGAAATCATGCTTAGTATAATTAAAACTTAATGTACTAAGAAACGATACTGTTCATTATATCCAACAGGGCAGTTACCTTCCGAATTCCCCATCATTTTGGAGTGGGGATAATTGAAGTGTTGATGGTGGGAAGGGGGTAATTGAATGCATTGACCCTCCGTTCATTAAATAAAGTCAGCAAAGTTGCATGATCAATGGAAGCCAGGGAGAGAGAAATACAAAGATGGAAATATCGTTAACCCCTACTTCTTCTGCTGTAATATTTTGAGTTGGACAAGGATTATTTGGTCAGCTGGGCTAAAAGCCTTGGGGGTCAGTCTGCTTTTGTTGCTAGAATGCATTCCTGAGATGCTGCGTCTCCATCCCGTAGGCCCATTGACCACTGCATCAGAGGCCCTTATCCAGACCCCCCTGCAATACATTGGTGATAGTGAGATGATGGATTTTCTTCCTTTCCCACCTTTTTTTCCTCTGGTGATTCACTCTCCCCACCCACATTCATGATAACCACTGCCTGTTCCATACAAACAAATCCAAGCCCTCAAAAGATAATTTAAAAAACAAAAAAGAAAAGAAAAACATTGAAGTCTGAGGATTAAGATCTTTTTTCCTTTCTTTTTTTCCTTTTCCTTTTCTTTTTTCTTTTTCTTTTTCTTTTTTCTTTTTTTCTTTTTTTTTGCTTGTGCATTCCAATTGTTCTTAAAATATTTGGCAATGTCAATTAGTAACTGAGCAGAGTTAGCTGATGAACACAATTTTCCAGTAGACTGAGCACCCTATTGTTGCCGAGCGAACAGCAGATTTCTGAGGTCATTATCATTCGCTGGTTGCTTGGCCCAGCTGCTTCCTGCTGCAAAAGCCAAACTTTATACTGGAGCTCGGGGATGGCTGCAGCAACAGGGGGCTGGGAGGGGGAGAGGGGAGCTGGCTGCAGAGCCGAAGACAGTCATTATCAGCAGAGGGAAGAGAAAGCAAAAGTTTTCAGGCTATTCCGGGAACCCGTAGTACCAGACTCTGCACCCTGTCCCTTGGTCTCCATCTTCCATCCCAGGAGAGTTCAAGGTTGGGAGAACACCCCCAAGGCATGGTGGCTCCTGCCCTCTTATAGAACACAACTTTGGGAAACAATCATTTCATTTACAAACTCCTTAAGAATGTTGAGCCCAACCAAGTGCATGGGTGCAACTCCCTCATAGATAGATAAGACACTTCCATTTTCATTTAAAAAAGTCATTGTTAGATGCTTTTCGCAACTTGAACTGAGTAAACTCAGGGACCACAGGCAGGAAGCAGCTTGTCATTTTCCAAAGGGACCTTTGAGCAGGAGGTGGTCTAAAATTTCTTGAAAAATAAAATTTCATACTGGGGGCTTACTCCTACGCCTGTCAGCTTTTTTCTTTTCCTCCATCACCCTGACTCCTGCCCCCCACCCCCCACCGCCAACTTTGGGAGCTGTTTCATGCACATGAAAAGCTGCACTTTTTTATTTTTTTTTTAAAGCTCAGCTGTTAAAGCTGAACACCATATGCAGCCCTTCCGTCCCCGCCGTGGGAGCATGTGCAGACGGCCACTGTGTTTGTGGAGATTTACTGAGGCCCAGCTTGTGTGTGCCAAAGCAGTGCCCAGGCATACGCTGGCCAAGGTCCGTCTTCCAAGTTGATGATTTGGTGGCCACCCGCCTGGATGGATATACTGGCTGAGACTCCTGGGGAATGTTAGAGAGGGCAAGGGTCAGAGGCCTGGGTGACCTCCTACAGTCCTTAGCTCTTCCACGTGGTCCTGGGGTGGTCCATTCACCTGGAGCAGCTTGTGATGCTTGTTGACAGTCACTGGCAAATGCTAGTCACTTTGAGACAGTCACTTCATCTCCTTCCTCCTATGGGAGCTTGGATGCTTCCCAGGACTTCCTTTTAATAAACTTCCCATTCCAAGGTGAATATTCATTGTTTTGTGTTTAGAAACAACTATTTGCAAACACACAGTAACACCCTGAGCCTTCTGCCATCTCACTTGCTCCCTTGAATGTGGCTGTAACCCCTGCTTTCTTTGAGGCTAGATGCTGTTGTCCCTTAGCAACTCAACAAGAGAAAAATGCTACCAGCGCTGACAGGCTTCACACCAGAAGCATGGTAGAAGAGCTTCTGGAAGGTCTTCAGTCTCCCTGCATATTTGTAACCTGTGGACATCATTTGGGGCATGAAGGGTTGGATTCTAGGTCTATGCTTGCTTAACACCCAGCCAATGTTCTGTTGATGGGCTCATGTTGATGGGCTCAGTTTACCCATATCCAGACTTGGCACTATGTGGCGATCCCCTCTTTCCCTCCTGGTGTGCTTCAAGGGGTGTTGTGTTCCAGCCCATGGTGTTCCATGATGCTTATTCAATTGAGGAATGGAAGAGGTCTTTTAAATCCAAAATTAATGGCCATAAGCAAACTCTGATGAGCAGAGGGCAGGTGACAATGAAGCAAAGAATTAAACTGTCAATTTTGAAAACATAGCTTGAATGGGAGTTTCTGATTCACATCCTGGTTGCCACCACCTTTGGGTAGGTTGGGGCTAGAATTAGCGATTTGCCATATAAATAGGCACAGTGGGCATCTACACTATGGTTTGCCCAAAGTAGGTACAGTGAGTTCAAGAGCTGCCTTTCATTCATTTCCAGTGTCTTTAGGTCAGTAAGAAATTCCACCCACCAAGAAGACTTTACATGGGCTGAACTGGTGCAGCATCTCTTTGCAGGGCTCCATGGGGTCCTCCTGCTCACCCCAGCCCCTTCTTCCAGGTAGCTGATTCTTTGAATCCCTTCTTTGGGCTGTTTTGTGCCTTGCATATAAGAAGTACATTTTCTGGAAAGGAAGGTTGGAATGTATCTTAATTTACCTCCCCCGGGGGGCCGGGGTCGGGGCGGGGGGGCTGTTTCATGTGGCCCTTAGGAAATTTGGGAACAGAGCTAAGTTTCATGTCTTCTGTTTTACTACGGAAGACTCCATTGGATTCCAGACTCCAGCCAGGATACTTGGGGATCTCAAGATGGAGAATGTGGAATCCGTTGAGGTTGAGGAGAACCCAACATTCTTGACGCTACTTTGTAAGAGTAGTGTGGAGCCCTCTGTCTTAAGCCAGAGAAGTGTTTTGAGTGTGGAGCTGTGTGTAAATGTTGAAGGTAAGGCTTTGAAACAATTGTGAAGATGGGTGCTTGGTGCTTGGCACTCACCTAATTCATGATGATGGCATCAAAACTTGCGCCATCTGTGAACCTGGGGTCTTCCGGTTACCCTCTCAGGCCCTTGCCACCCTTGTTGGCATCTGACAGGCATTTCTCACCCACATTGCTCTAAACATGACCTGGAGGAAAATGGCTGGGAGTGACTTGAGAGTACACAGAAGAGCCCTCCAAGATGAATGGAGAGAGGAGGGTGGGCAGGCAGGTGGTGGGAGACTTTGATCTCCCCAGGAATGATCACGGCTGCAGCTGAGAGGAGCTGAGGGTCTCCCTTGCCTCTTCCTGGCAGGATGGAACAATGGCAACATTTACTTAAGCTGTGGAGTCTGGCACAGCCACATCCAGGCACCATCTGGAAGGCCCTTCTCAGAAAGCCACAGACCCCCCACTACAGGAGCTCAGGGGAGCAGGACTTGAGCAGAGTTTGGGAATTTTTTTCCTAGGCACATCCTGAGCAACCAAGCACCTGAGTAGACTGAGGCCCCCTTGGGACTCCCTAAAGTATGGGCATTCCCTCTGCACTCCTCTGGTTAATTCTAGAGGCTGATCTGGCTTAGGTTGGCTTTGTGGGAGAGGGCACTTACTGTCCCGGCTGCCTCTCCATCTGTTTATTTGATGTTGCGTGTTGCTTCCTGCCTCAACTGTACTAGCTACATATAGACACACCTTGGAAAAACAAGGCCCACAAATGTGATGGAAGTATGCCTCTCTCTAAATGCCCTGGGGAGACAGGATCTAGAATTCAGTGGCTTGACTCTTGACAAATAGGGCCAAACAAAGTACAGAGATCTGAAAACACCTCTTCCCTGATTTGCATCTTCTAAAGAAACAGCAGGGGCCTGAAACAATGAGTGTCTAAACTTTGTCTGCCACTACTTGGTGGGTGGCTGGGGCTTCCCTGGGAGCTGTGCTGAAATCAAGGGGAGTGGTCTGGGTGTAATTCAACTGGCTCTTGTTTGCTTTTTTCCTACCAAGAGAAAGTGAGGGCTTATCTTCTTGTGGGACCCATCTCTGTGTCTTGGTTGCTGTGTGTGGCATGTGACATGTATCTGAGAGACACAGCACAAGCTGGCTCCTTGGCTCTGCTGCCCACTACACTGCTGGGGGTTGGGGTGGGGTGGGCTTTTGCTCCTGGTGCCTGGGCAGAGTGCTCTCTCTGGGGAGGGTGTAAGGAAGTGGGTCGTGGGTGTACTTCGTTTTAATAACTTGTCACTTGCTTTCAAGGATCAGGGCCGTATTTCACTCTCCTTGTGAGGCAGCGCATGTGTCTGAGAACTGTCTTCCTGTGTCCAGGGTCTAGGATGTTCCACAGAGGAATGCACTCATTCTCTTGTAGAGGCATCTTGTACAAATGGAATTTTGGTCGACACTCCACTCATTTCTTTCCTCTTGTCTGGACTCAGGTCCAAATCTATCAGATTCACAAGGAAACGGGTCCCCACCACGACGTTATCTTTATTAAAGCAGCTTGTAGACACTAAGCTCTCTGGCTTTGTGTGTGATGTGTGGATCCCCACTGCTGTCTTCAGTCATCCTGAGAGGCGGTTTGAAGCCTTTCCAACCTGCCTACGTTGAGCTCAGTATCTAAAGGGGCCAGTGGTCGCTCTCCTTGAAGAACAAGTCAGATCTAGTGTTCTCTTTATCGGTAAAAATATTTCAGATTTTGATAAAGTAGGTGTTTTATTTTATTTAATCTTTCCCCACATAATGAAAATGATCTTCCAATTTGACTGTGGTGTCATAATCCCAGATGAGAGAGGAGCCTTGGCCTGGTTGGTGTCATTCTCAGCTGGGGCTGAGCCCTCTGAAATTACCTTGCTCCTGAGTTGGGGAGGCTACTGCTGTGTGCCACTCTTTTCTTTTTCTTAATATAAACTAATCCTTACTCACCTTGGATATTTAGAAGATACAGATAAATTAAAATTTTTTTTTCTTGAACTAAGCATGGTGGCTCATGCCTGTGAACCCAGCAGCCCTCAAGAGGCTAAGACAGAGGCTCTCAAGTGTGAGGCCCACCTGTTGGTGATTCCAGGGCCATCCTGGGCTACACAGCCAGACACTACCTCAAAAACAGAAACAAACAAAAAACCCAATTTTATTTTTTTTGAGTTTGCTAACAAAACTTTATTTATAAAAAAATGGGTGCATACTGAATTTGGTTTATGAATTACAGCTTGTAAAAATCCAAATTAGATCACACAGTAATTATCATCCTTCACTCTGCAGCTGTGGATTCTGAAGGCAAAGGGTTAAATGATTTTCTCAAGCAATAGAGTGAGTAAGTGAAAGAATACCTTGGTCTCCCTGATAGCTAACTGCTATTCTGGACCTGCCTCTGTTGAACTGTGATGGCCAAATCACAAAGACAGCGTAATCCTGAGGCATCATGCTTTGTATCAGGAAAGGCCCATCAGCTCTAGGGTGGCTCCAGTTTAATGTGTGACCTAAATAAAATTAGTTAAACTTTCATAATCTAAGTCAACTTATCTGAAGAATGAGGAAGTTTGGGGGCTAGAGAGATGGCTTGGTACTTAAGAATGCTTGGTGCTCCTTCTGGGAATAGAGTTTGGTTCCCAGTACCCATGTCAGATGGCTCACAATAACCTGTAACTTCAGTTCCAGGGGATCTGATGCCCTCTTTGGGCTCTCAGGCAACTGCATTGCTTATACACACACACACACACACACACACACACACACACACACACACACACACACACACACACGTCTACACATATGCACAACCTCCACACAAATAAAAAAATAATTCTAAAAAGAAAAGAAACCAGATGAAAACCCAGTTTTAAATAGATGTACTTACAAGCACTCAGGACTTAACACTGCGATCACTTTAATTCATGCCTTTCCATTCTTTTTTATGCCCCTGACCACGTGGTTCATGAAGGGGTCACACTGTACACACTCCTATATAAATCTTTCGTAAGGTGTGTGTTACACATTAAGTTCTGAAGGGCACATGGTGTCTGTAGTAAATACTCAGTTTCGCCTTACATTAAAGGGCACGATGATGTTTCAATATAGCTTTTTTAATACAACAGGCAGAAGTATGGATGTGTCTTATAGACTGTTGCATGCAGGCTTCTGACCTATTGTAATAGCTATCCTTTTGTTTCATTTCTGCTGTTCTACACAAGCTCTGGCTGTGTAGTCAAGGATGGCCTCAAACTTGAGAACCTCCCATTTCAGCCTCCCAAGTGCTATAACTGGATGTACACACCACCATGGCCAGCATATTACTTTGCTTTTCTTCTCTAGAGCATCACAGAATAAATATGCTGTCTGGGGGAAAAACAGAGATACAGAGAAGAAAAGGTATATCTATAAAATGACTGATCTGAGGTGTCTGCAGAGCACAGAGCTTGTTTTTAGTTTTCTCACTCTGAGAAGAAATACCCCACGGACAGTTTTTGCATGTCTGTGTCTGGATGGTTCCAATCATGTGTGCAATTATTTCCTTAGGTGTAAGTGAGTCTGTGGTCCCCATCAGGTGACCCCAAAGCTGCAGATGTGTGACACCCAGCAGTGTTCTAGAAGGCCACAGCTGGAAGCAGTTCTGGGGAGATTTTGCCCCAGGTAAATCCCTCCTGTGACTGTTAACTTGTCCCCTTCACCAGGGTACTCTTTGACTCTTTTGTTCACTTACAGTGCGTGTGTGCCTGTGTTCATTCATTAATTCATTTATTTACTCATTGAAGGGGAACTAGAAAGTAGGTTCTGATGCAAGGGGAGGAAAGAGAGAGCACTTCTCAGCCCACAGAGACTCACACACGATCTAGGATCTGTCAAATGATGTGGAGTGAGGCCAACACCTGGAAGACGTTAGTGCCCCGGAGCTTTTGGAGTCCTGTTTGTACCCCTATATCACATAAGGGATAAGGAGCCTGATCTGTTACCTAAGTAACTTTATTTCAATAGGCCAGACTGGTCATGAACTCTCTATCCTCCTGCCTTGCCTCCTGAGTACTGGGATTATAGGCATGCATCTCTTCATCTGGCTGCAAGTTACCACCGAGCAGAGAGGAGTAACACATTCCCTCTGTAGAGCTGAACCAGTCTTAGTGATGCCAGGAGCAGGCAGACAGGAAATCTTAATTACTTGTGTCCTTTCTGTCATGACATATCCAACAGAAGCAACTTAAGGTTAGAGAGGTATATTCTGATGTTGGATTCAGGGAATATAGCCCATTGTAGTAGGGAAGGTGTAGGTGGCTGAACTGATTTGGTCCATGGCTAAAGAAGCTTCTCACATACTACTAACCATGTAGGGAGCAGAAGGGCTCTGTCAAGAAACAGAGCTGGACAACAGCTTTCAAGGTTCTCCCCCAGTGACCTACTTCAGCAATGAGGCTCCAACTCCTAAAGTTCCACAACCTCGCAGAACAACAGCACTAGCTGGAAACCAAGCTGGAGGGACATTCCACGTTCAAATCACAGCACACTGATATGTCCATGCCCCCACCGGTCCCTAGCTGTGGTCCTTTCTCCCTAGCTGTGAAGCACAGGGTAAATCAGTCTTGGTACATCCATAAGAAGGCATCGGAGAAGAATCCAGTTTCTGAGGAAGCCCCTTGGAAGGCAGGGGAGTGCAGGAACGGATAGGCGTGGGTCTAGGACGAGCTGGGCACCTTGGCAGGGCTGCCTGTCCTGGTTTTTGGGGTGAGAGCAGCACAGTAAAGGCTAGTGTGTCCACACTTAGGACAGAGAAGAGGCTCCAGAACTTGTCTCAGTCTCTGTCCATGCTGTCATTTTGGTCACTGACTCATGAACTGGGCAGTTGTCAGACTGTGGGGTGGGTGTAAGCCTGTCACTTAGATCCTAAGTAACTGCCCCTGAAGAATTGAATAACTTGGTACTGAGATGTGTGCATGCTGGTGCAAGCTTTGTCCATGTAACCCAAATCTTCCTTTACCTAGAAAATGTGCACACCTGCTCACAGGGGCTCTGGTAAGTTCAGGGCCAGGATGTGTGCTCTGCATAACATCCCATTGGCACGGCAGCAGAAGGCATGGTTGAGGATGCTGTTGTCCTTCTATGGGGGCAGGAACTGAACAAGGCTTGCTCATAGGAGACCTGTGCAAACAGACACTGTCTGCACTCAGTGTCCCTGGGTGCTCCCTATCTTCTCATGAAACATGATATTAGAGGCCTGATGCTGGAGCCACAGTCAAATACACTTTTTTAACATTTAAGAACCATCTCAGGGCAGCCAGATGGTTCAGTGGGTAAAGGTGCTTGCAGCCAAGTCTGATGACCTGGGTTATCTTTTTATAGGTGGAAGGAGAGAATTGATTTTCGCAAGTTGTTTTCTGACCTCTGTGTACACACACACACACACACACACACACACACACACACACACACACACATACAAATAAAAAGAAACTGGATGTGGTGGCATATGCCTTTAATCCCAGACTTAGCCCCATTACATATGTCCCCAGCAAACTTCAACAAGAGAGCAAATGCTTCTACTACTACTACTACACTACTACTGCTGCTGCTGCTGCTACTGCTGCTACCACTACTACTGGCTGCCATCATACTCCACACACTATATTTTTGTTCAGGTCCCATGCTTTTCCATATCCCAAACCTGGCACCAGCCAACTGGTGCATCCTGGTGACTGGGTCAGGAATGGACACACTACTATTCTAGGACATAATCATATGCAAGATGTTATTAGGGGATTGGAGAGATGGCTCAGTGGTTAAGAGCACATTCTACCCTTACAGAGGATCTGAGTTTGACTCCCAGCACTCATGTCAGGCAACTCACAACTGCCTGTGTTTTCCAATGATAGGGTTCCTTGTTGAGATCCTTTGCATAACCCTTGTGGTGGGACACAGTGAGTGACTCAAAGAGAGGATAATGCTCATATCAGCCTTGTCTGGAAGTCAGCTCTGTGCTGCTCCAGTCCTTTCTGAAAAAGGGTACCCCACTGGCAGGTAGATGGGACGAGAGAGAGGAGACTCTAATCCTCCTAGCAGGGTCAGCCCCATCCTCTGAGGTGTAAATTAAGAGGGCAGACTCATCTGGGAATGCTTCCAGAGGAGGGATGGGAGCCTTTGTTGTCTAGCTCACCTCCTGGCACTATGGGCTGAACCAGGCAACCACTTCACACTGGCCACACTAAGCTAGAACACTCTGGGCTGTCCCTTGGATTGGCCTTCTCAAGGTTGTTTTTAGGGCCAAAAGCAGAACTCCTCTTTTGGGGTGCGAGTGGATTTACCATGGTGGGTGTGGGAAAATGATTGGCTGGTTCCTTCTTTGTGTGTGTGTATGTGTGTAGATACTGGGGTGAGTATGTATATATCTTGGGGTAATGTTATCATGCATATCTGTAAGTTGGCTTAACTCTTTTGAGACTATACCAGGGTTCCTGTATGTGTGGGGTGTTTAAGTATATGTTGGGGTGCATGGCATGGTCTGGGAGCAAAGGTACATATATAAGGCCCACACACTGATATGTACTGTAAATATCACTATGGCTGTCACGGTGTGTGTTAGGAGTGTGAATGTGTTGGCATGCTTCAGGGAGTTTAGGAGTTTAGGAGACTATATATGTTTGTTAATACATGGGTTCATAAAGGGTTTATGTGTTGAGATATATGCATTATGGTATGTGGCATAGGTGTATGTTGTGTGCTGTGTTGGGTGACTGCATTGGTGTATATTTGTGCTTTGGTAAAGATGTGCATGTCGGGCAGTATAGATCTGTACACGTGTGCCTCTGTATGTGTAAGTTGCTTGATGGTTTCTTATTAGTAAGGTGACCTTGGCATCCTAAGTGCATAATGAACGAATTCAATCCTTTCTTTAAGGAGTGGTAACTAAGTCTGCACCAGGCCCTACCCCTTCCCAGAACCTCAGAGCATTGTGAATGGAGGCTTCTCCCTCTAGTGCTGGCTCAGCTTCAGGCAGGTGTGGCTCTGGGATTCCTGTTGGTGTATACAGAAAGCCTTACTTTCTGGCATCCCATCGTCAGGTCCTCTGCAGCTTCAAGGTTTCTTGGTAAAAGTTGGGACTTGAGGTTCTGAGGTTTCTGGACAGAGATGTCAGCCAGCCATGTATGAGTTGGGCTGTCCTCAGCAGTGTGGCATTTGAGCCATACTAGTTAACTCTAGAGAGAAGACACACTCATTCAGCACAAAGCAGGATTTGATACCCTCACTTCCCTCTGGGTAACAACATATCAAGTCTCAGTGTGGAGCCTGGCACTGCCAGATAGCAATGGGGGTTATTGTGACCTCAGCTGAGCATGTCTCCAGGTGCATAGGGGTCTTTGGAGGTCTCAGATGGGCATAGGGCATGGGCTATGGCTCTAGAGGCAGGTCCTCAAATTCTGTGGGACCTCCTCTCTGAGATAGCAATGACCTCATCCTGCCATGGTGACCGTCACTCTAGGAGCCTCTGTGATGCTCTGAAGGTTTTCTCTCCTCCTGCCTTGTTCTTAGAGGTCAAGGTCAGAGTACCAGCCTTACAAACGAGTCCTTGTTGGAAGCTAGGGTGGTGCTCTAGAGCTGTTAGGTGTCATCCCTGATCTTCAGAAAAGGCAAAGGCTTACAGCAAGCTTTTTGCAGCCCTAGAAAGTGACTTTGCAGAGCCTTTCATTTCAATTGGCTCAGTTCTGGGGCCACAGTGGTTGGTGTAGGTGCAGCCCCGAGGAAGTGGAGCATAAGCCTTGGGAACTTGTCACAAGGCTGGGCCTCCAGAATGGTGCCGAGCACAGAAAGCTGCCAATCAGTGTCTTGGTCTAGCCCAGCAGTTCTCTACCTGTGGATCATGACCCCTTTGGGGTCGAATGATCCCTTTACAGGGGTCATATAGCAGATATCCTGAATATAAGATATTCACATTATGATGCATAATAGTAGCAAAGTCACAGTTGTGAAGTAGCAATGAAAATAATTTTATGGTTGGGGGTCACCACAACAACATGAGAAACTGTGTTAAAGGGTTGAAGCATTAGGAAAGTTGAGAACAGATTTTAGGGCCCATGTGGGCACTGGGCTCCTGAGTGTCAAGATCAAGAGGCTCTGTGTTCACAGCACAGGTCTTTAGAAATGCCTGCTTTCTAGATCGAGAAAGAAATGTCTGTCGTGAGACAGAATGTGGAGGGTCAGGGCAGACATGCATTAGACAAAGGCTTTGTAGAGGTCTCATGGCAAGTCAGCTCTGATTCTGCTGGAATTGGGTGCCTAATACTGGGCACTTAGGGATTCACTGTCATTTGGCACTTAGAGGAAGAACACTGCCATGTCTAAGGGGCTGGATGGCTCTAGGTAACCATGGCAGAGAAGGGAGGTGATGGCTAATCAGGGAAGGGCAGGTCCCTCCATGTAAGTAAGTAAGTTTCTCTTGTCTAAGCTCACTGCTAGAAAGCGATGCTCTGTAGGGACTCAGCGTGAGCTGTGAAAGCCAAGGGTTCCCCAGAAATTGAGATAGAACTTAATAGAATTCCTAGGGATGGTCCCAATCTGGAGCATGGGAGCTGTCAGGAAGCTAGTGAGGAGTGACTCTGGCCCAGGGCCTGGAGCGGTCCTTTGAGCCAAGTCCTTTCTTGCCTAGAACCTTGTGGTACTTCCCAGCTCCTGCTGGTGGGATCAAGTCTGTGGCAATGAAGCCCAATAGCCACTTGTTACCCTATCACTCTGCTGAGGTCCCTTTACTGACTCTGTCACATAAAAATAACCCCTATGATGGGCCTTCTGATTGCATCTCTACCATACCTTTTCTTTTCTTTTTTTTTTTTTGGTTTTTCGAGACAGGGTTTCTCTGTGTAGCTTTGCGCCTTTCCTGGAACTCGCTTTGGAGACCAGGCTGGCCTCGAACTCACAGAGATCCGCCTGGCTCTGCCTCCCGAGTGCTGGGATTAAAGGCGTGCGCCACCACCGCCCAGCTACCTTTTCTTTTTTTAAACAGGGTCTCCCTTTATAGCCTAGGCTGGCTGGGACTTGCTGTCCTCCTGCTTCTGCCTCCTGAGTGATGGGGTTATAGATGTGTGCCTTTATGCCACTGGTGTCCTGAGGTGGAGACTAAGAGCAGGGTGGACACACCAGACACCAGAATTTCAGAAAACAAACCCCACTGTCCCATTTTCTCTGCTTTTGTTTGCAATGTGGGCAACAGAACCTAGGCCCTTGCACATGTCCAACAAATGCTCTACCACGGAGCCTCAGTCCTAGCCATTTAGTTTTTGATGCTCCTGTCTCTTCCTCTCCAATTTTGGGATGATAGGTGTTCTTGACTACACCCAGGGGTTCTATGTCTTAGTGGCAGTTCATTATGATGTCCCTAAAATACCCTTGCTGTTTAGAAATGGAATTCCAGTCTGGCTCAGTCCTGAGACCAAACAGAGGAGGACTTGGTGATTTGGCCTGATGCTGGGGGACACAGCCTTGATTCCTAAGAGACAGTAGGTAGAGCCAAACCCTGCAGCTGGGATGAGGAAGAGGCAGGACCAAGCAGGGTGGCACCAGTGTCAGTGGAGCTCACAGACTAAGCCGCTAGTTGGCCAACATCAGTAGCTGCTAATTTGTACACACTGTGGACTCACAGCCACACTAGGCACATCATGTATTCCTTCCTAGTCTAATTTCATTCTGTTGCTGTGATAAAATACTCTGACCAAAAGCAACTTGGAGAGAAAGGGGTTTATTTCAGCTTACACTTCCAGGTCACAGTCCATCATTGAGGGAAGTAAGACAGGAACTCAACAGGAACTGAAATAAAAACCATGGAGGGGCATTGCTTACTCTGATTTACTTACAGGCTCATGTTCAGCTAACTTTCTTACACAGCCCAGGACCACTTGCTTAGGGATGGTGCTGCCCATAGTGGATTGAGCCCTCCCACTTCATTTATCAATCAATACAATGTCTTACAGTCATGACCACTGGGAAATCTGATCTGAGCAGTTCCTCTGCCGTGTAGCTCTAGGTTGTGTCGAGGTGACAATAAAAACTAACCAGCACACATGCCCACTACTCACGTTTCCAAAACCTAGGTGAAGCACCTAACTAAGCCATGAATACCAACTGCCAAAACTTACTTGTGTCTGTGTTGCTTTCCCGGGGTCCCAATCAGCCTGGGAGGGTTTGGGATTTCTTGATGGAGGAAGCAGAGGCAGAAGGAAGGTGACCAGGCAATGAGATTGCAGAATATAGTCATGCAAACAGGCAGCGAGCACTGGGAGACGGAGTGGAGCAGTGCTTTGGTGGCCTTGGGTACCAGACTCTCCTCTATCCTGTTGGAGACAGATGGTGAGCACTGCGATCAACAGGGAGGTGGGACACACGGAGTTTGGCTTGTGGTAACAGTGCAAGAGAGGATAGATTCATTAAGTGTCAGCTGAGGATTTAGTGAGGCCATAAATGCTCACATTGCTCATAAAGAAGAGGTGCCTCCCTGTCCTGATACCTGATTGATCCAGGTCTTGTGATTATTAACCCAGGTCTTATAGGATGATTGTCAGGTCTCCTGACACCTCTAGAGCACCCCACATCCCACTCATAGGGGGATGAGCCCCATGCCAATCATTGATCCCTGGAGAGTAGAAATGAGCAAATGGTGAGGCGAGCCAGGGCTATCCACGGCCTTGTGGGAAACACCGGTGAGAGCAGAGGATGTTGGTCACATCACAGATTTCTGTAGAAGCCCTGTGGAGGCACTTGCTTGAGAACAAGAAGAAGTCTACCTGGGCTCCCTGCCAGCTCAGCCTGGATTGAGAATGGTCAGTTGTGTTTGGAGGTGGCAGTCAGACCAAACAGCAGCAAGTCCATAATTTCACTACTTTTTTATAAGATGCAAAATGAGCCTATTTGTGCTGGCCCAACTGGGAGGCTTGCTGTAGACAGGCCCTCCAGTGCCTCTGCCGTCTCCTGGGTCTGAGCCTCATACCTGTGGCAGCCCAGATTCCATGCAGCAACATCATTGCAGCTAAGAGGGTGCAGCTGCCAAGCACCTTCCCTTTGCTGTTACTCACCCAGCTGTTTAGAAAAGGAGAGAGTCTTTCTAATCAGCCATATGGCGTGCAGTTTTATTTGCCTTGGTAAGTTAAAATGCACATTATTGGTCAGCATCCTGCATGCAAATTTTGACATTGCATTCCAGGAGTAGCTCGCAGAAGCAGGGCGGCTGCAGGTCGGATCTGTGTAATTACATTGCTTTACCGGCTTGTAACACTGCCATCCCTAACTACTCTCGGTATCTCACTGCGACGGCTGCCCGGGGATATTGCTTCACGACGCCTGTAGCTGGAGAAAGATTATGTAAACACGGCGTGCGATCTCCAAAGTGAGTAATGAAGTTGGGTACTTGTTGCAGAAATTAATAAATGACTGGTTTACACGTGACGGAGGAGTCTCCTGTGTGCTCACCAAGTCACTGGTATGGTGATGGATAAGTGCAGTACCAGCCATGGTCGACGGGGGAAATCCATCCTTGGCCGGATTGAGCATCACAGGGATGATTCTGGTCCAGGCCCTTAGCTTTCCACTTGACAAACAGGAACTCATCGTGAATACATGTCTCTCCTCGTGGTGTTTGTCAGTCTTTGCCCATGCTGCAAAGGATAGCCTGTCAGCCAGACCTCTGCTGTCCCAGGTTCAGGACAATGCTACAGAGGCCCTACACCAACACTATTACCCCCTGTCTTGCTTGTGGTTCTCAGGAAAAGATGGGTACAACTGAGCTCACAGCATCTTCAGAGAAAGGGCAACAGGGTAGAGGAGCTGGGCTCAGTCACCCCAAGAAGCAGAATGTCCCCATCATTTTGGCCCCACATGCCGCATTGCCACAGGGTACAAAGCTCAGGCTAGGGAACTTGCACCATCTTACCACTGCAGTGCAGAAGGCACCGGAGAATAAACTCCATCCACCCTGGGGCTTCCCTGGGGACTGTCTTGTTATGAGCTTTGGACTCCATTATGCCCTGTTTCCTGTCTATAGTACCAAGTTCCCTTCACGCTGCCTGTCTGCAAGTGTGCTCTGCCCCATGGTGCTCCATTTGCACATGCCTCAGAATTCCCATTATTCTCTAGTACTGGGGAGTGAACCCAGGTTTCAGGAGTGCAAGTGCCCAACCATTGAGCTACATTCCAGCCCTCTTCCCTTTTAAGCTTTTGTTTGGATGCAGTCTCATTAAGTTGCCCAGTCTGGCTTTGAGGTCACTCTGGAGCCTAGGGTAGCTTTGAACTTGCCTTATTCTTGTCTCAGCTTGGGATTCCAGGCAGCACAATTAAGCCCAGCCTAGATATTTTTTAATAAAATAAGGGTGTGTGTTTGTGTGTGTGTGTGTGTGTGTGTGTGTGTGTGTGTGTGTGTGTGTGTGTGCTGTGTATGGGGTAGAGGGTTAAAGCATGACTGTCCCTGTAAGCTGCATGTAGGGCTCCATACTCTGTGCAAGTTCTGACTCCTAATACTTTCCCTCCCTCTAGACCAATGGTCTTCAACCTTCCTAATGCTGGGACCCTTTAATACAGTTCCTCATGTTGTGGTGACCCCCCATAAAATTACTTTGTTGTTATTTCATAATTGTGATTTTGCTACTGTTATGAATCAGAATGTAAATTCTGATATTCAAGATATCTGACATGTGATATCGATATCGACCCAAAGGGGTCGAGACACACAAATTGAGAACTGCTACTCTAGATCCATCTTCCCCAGATGTTTCTGGAGCACCCAGGTCCCAGACAGTGGCTTGGCTTGGTCCCCTCTGAGCACTCTCATTCTTGTCTCACTCCATCTGTTTGGAGCACTGGCCACTGAAGACGTAGCCCAGGACCTCTGCAGCCAAGCGCTAAAGCAGTTTGGGTTTTCTTCCAACCTATATCGGTCGGAATTAATGAAGGCTGATACTTCGGAGTCAGAGGGAAAACAGACGAAGGTCCCTTTTTCTCAGCCACCTCTGTTGCTATTATCTGCCATTATCAACATCCAGTGGGCAGTGGGCAGGCTTTAAAGTCAAGCAAGTGATTCAGTTACAGTGTGTCATGTCCTCTGTTCTGTCTCCTGTCTTTGTCTTCCTTGTTGTCCCCCAAACTAGTCTCAGCTTCCTGCTATTTAGCCCCTCCCACTCCTCCTTCCCTCCACAACTCATGGCTTCCTTTCCTTTCCTCTCTACCATCTCCCTCTTACTCTCTCCTTCTTTCCTTCTCCCTTCTCTCAATGGCACCTGTAATTCTTAGCTTCTTTTCCATGTCACTGATACGGCTTTAAAGATAATGTCATGGTATTTGTGTGTGTGCATATGATGTATGTAAGTTTGTGTGTGCATTTGTGCATGTGAGTATGGATACACAGGAGCCATGGTGTGCATGTGGAGGTCAGAGGACACCTTTGGTGTCCATCCTCACCTTCACCTTCTACTCTTGTTTTTTGGTGCTGTGTATGCCCATCTAGCTGGCCTGTAAGCTTCATTTTCCCATGGGAACACTGGAGTTACAGGCATGCACTGTCGTGCCATCGTGCTTACCCAGCAAGTGCTTTACCCACTGAGCAACCTGGCTAGCCCTGTACTCTTATATTTTGACTCAATCTGGCTTACCACTTTTTATGTCAACATGGCAAGACCATAAAACAGGTATGATCGTGTAGTATGTGTTCCCTTATTAAAACAGAATCCGGAGGCTGGGTAACTTACAAGGGAAAGGGTTTCATTTAGCTCACAGGTTTAGAAGCTGAGAGCCCAAATAGCATGAAGTTCTGTCTGGCAAGGGCCCCCTAGCTGCATCTGCTCACAATGGGTGTCATCAGGATAGGAATGCTCAGCAGCAGCAGAAAACACACTGTGGGGAGTCAAGAGGAGCCAGGCTTGTAAAACCTCACTCTTAAGGAACTTAGGAGGTACTTGACCCCATCTAAGGACAACACCCTTGGTGATCTGATCACCTTGTACAAGCCTCAGTATGCTCCATAAAACTCTCACTACTTCTTTGTACTGTCACTTGGGGAACCAAGCTTCCAACATGCCCTTGGGCAAGAGATTCCCTTTTAAACTATAGAAGTGGTTAAGATGTACTCACCTCTTCTATACACACACACACACACACACACACACACACACACACACACACACACACAAAGCTGTGCCCTCTGTTCCCCACCCTGTTTCTCCAGTTGGCTGCTGGGCTATGTCCAGAGCCAGCCCAGCACTACCCTCAGACCTGACTCATCTCTCCATCTTTCTATCACCAAGGCTGTTAATTTTCAGCAGTGCTGGGAGGTGCCACCCTCCACAATCCTGGAGATCTACAACCCAGCCCTCCCGTGAAATGTCCCCAGGAACTGTCCACATTACAGTGACATTTATTCAGGAGCTTTGTTCTGAGTTTTGAGCCCTGTTTCTTTTTCCTGGGTTGTTGTAATTCCCACTAAGGGTCTGTCTTCTGAAGAACAAAGTGGTCCTGGCGACCTCCAGCCTCTTCCTCCTTGGGGCTGGGCAGGTACTTCTGCGCCCATGCAACCCCTCACACGCTCCTTATTCACCATGTGAAGGCCTTTGCTCTGAAGTGATGCTGGCCCTGTGGACTCTCATCACTAGTATTTGGAATGTGGAAAATGGGGATTAGAGGACCTTGGTCCTCCATTTGGGATTCTTTTCCAAAGTAGGGAAGCAATTCCAGGTAATTTGATTTACCTGCTAATGCTACATGTGGATTTACTGAGCAGGGGAGTGTAGCTGAGATGTGAACACCTACTGCATACAGCTCAATGAGAACTGGTTTCCTCAAGGGAGCAGCCAGTGTCAAACTGCTCAGCATTGATCCTCCATGAACAAATATTGCCTAATAAAGAAGGAAATGCTTCTCTGTGGCTATCTACTCAGTCTGACTTTAGCTCTAAGAAAGAATACTGAGATGGTAGCTCCTTGTTCCTATGGTGGGAGGCAGGTGCTTGGCAGGAACAGGGACATTTCTTGGCTGGCTATCTATTCTCAAAGTTCTCAGGTCTTTTTCAGTAGCTCCAAAATCCCTCAAAGATGAGGGGTGAGTAGCTTCCTGCCATCATGCTGGCTTCTCAGAGTCTGTTTGCCTTGCCTATGGCTCTTTCCTCACCCACTACTCTCCAACCCTGTTGTTCCTCAAAAATACTCCAGTAGTACCTGCCTCGGGTCCTTTGTATGCCCTTTCTCCTGTTGCTCCCCATCCTATAGATGGTGTTATGGACAGGTCTTGTTTACATTTTACGAGGACTAGAATGTGAGCTTCCTAAAGGCAGAGATGTCTGTCCTCTAGCCTCTTTGACTGTCCATTGCCTAGTCCATGCCCCATTTGTATTCATTTTTCATGATACTGCAACAATTGTCAATGGGCCGAGTATGGTGGATGAATCCTCATAGTGATAGAAAACGAGCATTTTTATAAAACAGCCATGTCCAGAGCTTGACAGAGCAGCCTCTGGCTTCCCCTCACACAACACACCCTGTAAGTAGGATTGTTCACCTTCTGTCACCAAAAAAACAGGACTTTCTGTTAAATTTTGGTACCTCTTGCCTTCTAGACACTTCCTGATTCGTGGAAGCGCTTTTCACAGCCCTAACCAAGGGTCACATGTTAGGAATTTTCAAGGAAAAGAGGTTGATTAAGTTCATGGGTTTAGGGCTTGGAAGAACAAATGGCCAAATGCAGGGTTGTAGTCTTTCAGACACTCCAGAGATTCACTTGGAGTGCTGGGCCAGGAGCCCCTCCCAGTTCAGAGGACAGGTAGCCAGGTCTCTTTCCTCAGAAATCTGACACCTCTGCCCTGTCTGTTCTGCTGGGCAGTCTCCACAAACCTTTGAGCTCTTATGGCAGGAAAGACCTCAGCAAAGTGGAGATTCACAATCCTTATCACAATCTAGAACAGTGGTAATAAAAATGACTGCTTCCTCTCACCCCAGGGCACTGTGGAGATTCATGGTCCTTATCACAGTCTAGAACAATGATAATAAAAGTGCCTCCTTCCCTTCACCCCAGGGCACTATCTGCTGCAAGAAGAGCTCCAGGTCAGCCAGTGGTGTATTCTTACTCATAGAAATAAGTTTGTCTGCTTAGATGGGGCATGGTGGTGTAGACCTGGAATCTCAGCACCTGGGAGGCTGAGGCAGGAGGATCACCAAGTCTGAGATTTTCCTGGGCAACACAGGGAAACTGTCTCAAAAACAAACAAAGAAACAAAACATTACCAAAGAAAAATAGCCAGTTTTGTTATTACTTTTAAATTAAGTTGGTTTGCCCATCCTGTCTTCTTTGCCCCATCTATCTCCAGTCCTGGACATCTTGGAAAGGGCTGAAGAGCAGAGGAGGCATGTGTGGTCATGGTTCAGACTGACCACATCCCAAGGAGCTGTTTCTGTGGGGAACCCTTGGGTAATTCCCCATCTCTTCTAGAGACAGTTTCATTCCTGATCCCAAGAATCAGATACCAAGGTTTGTATAATATGAAGTCATTTGGACTGATTTAATCTAAACTTCCTGTGTGCTCCCAAGCACAGGTTTAAAGGTGGGAGGGGCCCAGGTGTCACTCAGCCCCACTCTGGTTCTACTGCAGGGCCCCCTAGTTTCTGTTTGCACCTACCTGCCTCAGGTGGGGTGTCCACCCCTTCTTGAGGGGTCTATAGAGTTCTCATCTTAGAAAACCCTTCCAGATAGAAGCCTCAGGGAAGTCTGCTGATTTCGATTCCATCATATGAGGAAGGCATCGGGGAGGCTGTTTCTTTATGCTTACCTTAGAATAACAGTATCAGTACAAATGACCATCATCTTCCACCAAAAAGCCAGTAGTGTATATCAAATACCCAGTTCATGTGTACATTCTCTCACTGTCTCTCTGAATGTCTTCCTCTCTCCATCTGTCTCTCCCCCTCTCTCTAACTGCCCCGAAATGTGTTTTTTAAAGTATAGACACATAGGTCATGGAGGCCATGCCTGGCTATCTCAGAACCAAAAGACAGATGTCCAGCAGCCTTGAGCCTTATTTTCTTAGTCCGTGCCTTCTGATCCAGTGTGGTTAGTGCTCAAGACCCGTTTCCTGAGTCTTGTTGCATGGGCTGTGGAGGACCACACGCTCTTGGTCACATACATCTGCCCTTTGGCTACTTCTGTGTGGTGATTCCTGGGTTGATCCCTTTATGTCCTTTCTTGGGCCAGGTGAAACCCCATTTTCTCCCCAGGAAATGTATCTCAGCATCATGATACAACATTTCATACTTTCTGCCATATTAGCCACAAACATGACCTTAGACTCAGGGGCCAGGCAGATGGACTGTCCGTCATTCCCAGTGTGAGATTTCCACAGTCACTCAGGGCATGGAAACCCAGGCATTGGAGAAAGAGAGAATGAGGAGGACTGTGCAGGGCTTCCCTTGGCCTAGACTCTACTGGCAGAACTCAGTAGATGGTCCTAGCAGGGCACAGGGAGCCTGGGAAATGGATGGCTAAGAAGAGACTTCAAAGGCTGTGGGGAGCCCTGCTTCTATCTACACATTTCTCCAGGTCCATTGTTCTCCACTTCTCAAGAGAAATGTGGGAGGTGACATCGTGGGACATGAAAGGAGACATGACACAGGCTGTGAATGAGGTGTGGGCATGGCCATGGAAGGAGATACTGTGCCGTTGGCAACCATCTCTACTGCACCCCAAATATGGACACCAACCACTGTTTTTAAAATTTTGGCCACTTATCGCCCCTTTGTCTGGATGAATCACAGCAATAAGGACTCTTCGTGGGACCTCCCTTGCACCCTAGGCCCCCACTTCTGACCACCCACACTCTGCACCATTCTCTCCTTCTGGGTTTTATGTGAGCCATAGATAAAAAGGGTTCTGTAGCACAAGCTTGGGCTGGGTACACTGCCACATCCCACAGGGGTGCCGCTTACCTGTGACCTTGGTGCTTTACTCTGCACCATGTGGGCATGGCTGGTTAACCAGTCACTGATCCGATTCTTTGGCCTTGGCCTCACATTTCTTAGTTATCCCCATGGAAATGGAAGTGCCCCGTGGAGACACAGATCCTGTGTTGAATGCAGTTGTCTGCTACCTACCGGCCTGCAGGTCTGCACTGATCCAGCTGGAAGCCCCTGCTAGGCTTGGGATTGCTGTTAGGTGTCCTAGTGTCTCCAGATTCCTAAGGAAAGTAAGATCTACTCTCAAATCGGGCTTGGGGTCATGACCTGAAGATCACATGCCTTTCTCCACATTCATGTGCAACCGCAGAGCCTGGCACTGTCTGTATAAGCTTTCTTGGTATTACAAAGCAGAATTCACTGGAGGCTGGCATGCTGGTCTGCCAGACACAGTCTGTGGGGATCCCTTTGTCTTTCTCCATGGTGAATGGGTGGTCTTCCTCCTTGGGACCCTCTCCTCAATGAGCAGAAAGAAGAAGCCTATCTCCCCTCAGCTCCAGCCCGGTGTCATGGACCCAGCAACACACTCCACTTCCTTTTTCTAGCCACTTCCTGCTCTGAATTGAAGTTCCCAATTCTGGTTGTGCTTCCCGCTGTGTTCCTTGTCTCAGTCTTGGCTAAAGAGAAAGGCACCTCAGGTCCCTGCCACCTGTGCCCCAGAGTCCCTAGAAACCCAACCCCTCATCTGCCTGTACTTTATTCCAATCTTCAGTCAATTCATACACTTGACAAGCATTTGTACTTGGATGTGTAAACATGTATGCACAAATGTGCACAAGAATGTACATATGAAAGTGTGTGCTAATACATGCCTGTGGATGGGAGTCTTGGTGGACAGGCAGGCATTTGTGTGCTTGTGGTAGATGTGTAAGTTGGATACCTGTTTTGTGTTTTTCAAGTCTCCTGCCTTTGGCAATTACATCATCTCTCCCCACCCCCAACTCGGGTGGGTCTTGGTGGATATTCAGGAACTGTCCCTGTGTTCTGCTACATATTGGTCTTTCACTGGTCCATCTACTTTGCTTGGACTCATAACTCAAAATCTCACCTCTGTTTACTCCAAGTGTTTTGAATCCCAACATCCTAAAATTAGGCTATGTGATGGTTGGTGGTGAATTACAAGCTCACATTAGGTTTGTAACAAGTTTCAGGCATCATAACTACTGTGGTCTTCACAGGAGCTTCTGAAGAAGATAGTTCTCCTCCAAGGACAAGCAGGATGTGAGATCCAGAGATTTTAGGCAGCATCTCCAGTATCACCCAGGATGTGCTGGAGCTTGGTCTGAAGCCCATGCTTCTCTCTCTAATCTGGTACCAGTAGCCTGTACATCAGCATCATGACCCTGCCCTCTCTGGTCTCGCTACTCTTATTGGCTTTGGGGGAAGTTATGGCATCATAATTATAGTTGTCCAAGAGTCTTGTCTTTTTTTGCTTTTATTAATTCCTCATCCCCAGTTAGAACTGAGCCCAGAGTTAAAAAAAAAAAAAATAACTCCAATTATATTCTCCTGGGTTTGCAAAATGAAGTTCTCATCCAGATGAATCAAAATCATGCCAGATTATAAAAACAAAATCAACAACATTTTTTTCCCCTCTGAAGGATTGATCCTAACTTTCCATCCAGCTACTATGTTCAATGGACAGTCAGGTAGTGAGTACTCCTGTTAGCACCCCACCCAGCCTCCTGCATTGTGGAAGTGTGAGTTTTGTGTCTGAAGTGTAGCATGTATTTATGCTATCTGTCTGGGTGGCCTTTGGCAAGTTCATGGCCATATAGTGATGTCATTTCTCAACCTTGTCCTTCTCTTTCACCCTTGGCCATGCAGGACCCTGTGAATTGAGGGTCACAGGTACAGAATCCTACCCTTTACTTTTCCTGGTAAGGTGGCTCTTTGCAACCAAGAAGATGGTACACTGGAGCATCCCACCTGCTGCCTCTCATTGTGCAGGTCCAATCCTACCTATGAGGCTCCATTCAGTGTCTTTCTTGCTCATCCTTGGGTCTTCTGACCCAGTGACCTTGACTGTTCTTATGTGCATACCTGGGTCCTTCCCATGCTGCCTTCTCCTCTCTGGGTTGCAGCTGTTGTTTGGGGGTGCATCTTGGCAACAGGTCCTCAGGCAGACTGTCTCCCCATCTCCAGGGTTTGCTGGCCTCCAAGAGGTGCCCAGTGAAAAGGCACCAGAGTCCCAGCTGGGACCTGAGCCAGTGTTCCACAACTCCCCAACATGTCACAGGGTACCCTAACCTCAGCTGGTTCCAGCTGGTGAAAAGCACCCACTGGCCCATCAGCTTGCCATAGTCCAAGAAGCAGCCAAGGCTTTCCCATTCCATTTCTTTGCACTCCACAGAAGCCTTCCTTTGAGTTTACCAAACTTTGTTTCAGGTTCACATTTTCCCTTAAATAGCTCTGTCTGATCTCTCTTCCTGTAGTGTGTGCTCCTATCCAAACCTTATTCCATCTAGAAAGATGGATCTAACAAGTGACACCTGACCAAAGTATTACTCAGTTGGAAGCAGCTGGCAGCCTTCCGCAAAGGTCCCCTTTCTCCTGAGACCCTCACTCAGGGCCGTCCTAGCTCGGTAGCTTCGTCTTTCCCCCACTCCCTCCCTGTTCTCATAGGCTGTGACTCTGGACACCTCCCAGCACCACATACCTTCATTTCTGGGGTCCTCTCCCTGGAACATGTCTCCTTCATTCCTTTTGACAGGCTGACCTCTGCCTCCCTCCGAAGACTCCTTTGGAAGCCATTGCTCCATCACACCAAGACTGGGGGAGGCTTCCAGGTGGTCTCTGAGGTCCCCAGCCTACCTGTGCATCCCACTCACACCATGTCGTGGGTGTTCTGCCGTATCCCTTCTACACCTGGCTGCCCAGGAGGCACTCTATATATTTTCTTGAATCCTTGTTTCAGAAATTTAGCTGTGCCGAACATTGTCTCTTTAATTCCCTTTCCATTCCTTCTCCTTTTTCTCTTCTTCCTCCTCCAGATCCTTCTCGGGTTCTTTTCTTTCTTCTAATTCCTCTTTCTTTCCTCCTCTCCACATCCTCCTCCTCTTTTCCTTCTAATTCCTTCTCTTTCTGTTTTTCTTCAATTCCTCCTTATCATCCCTTTCTTCCAATTCCTCTTCTTCTTCCCCCACCTCCTCTTCATCACTGTCACCATCACCACCACCACCACTACCACCATCAATTGCCACCTTCTATTAGTCCTTTTAGGGAAGACTGCAAAACTCATTGCAGTAGCTCTTCATTTCCCTGGGACTGAGGACCAGTTTCTTTGTTATGAGAATTAATTACTTTGTAAAGTGCTGTAAGGTTTATGGAGGACAAAATCAGACTACTCTTGGTTTTGTTTAGTTGATCCAAATTAATGTGATTTCTCAACTTTTTTCTTTATTGGTCTACCTTATTAGCATAAGCATCAAATCTCATAGGAAGACGTTATAGTCCTGCTTTTACATATTTTAGCTGTAGTATAAGTCGGGAGAACCAGGAGCAAAAGATTGGCTCACAGAGGCCCAGACTGGGAGGTGGTGCTCTGAGCCTGGTCAGGCTGCCAATCATCATTTGATGGAATGGGGGTACCCTTCCTCATCAGGAAAGGGAGGGGCTCTCATTTTCCCAGTGCCTGAGCATTTTCTGTGATCTCTTTACTGTTTCTGTCCCTCTGGTTCTTCTATTCCATAAATAGTTCCTGGGTTAGTGTGGTAATATTGTGTTCCCCCAAATATTGTGCACCCTAATAAACTTATCTGGGGTCAGAGAACAGAACAGCCACTAGATATAGAGGCCAGAAAATGGTGGCACACACGCCTTTAATCCTAACATTCCAGAGGCACGGATCTCTGTGAGTTCAAAGCCACACCGGAAACAGCCAGGCGTGGTAACAAGAGCCTTTAATCCCAGGAAGCGATGGCAGAAAGCAGAAAGGTATTTAAGGCGTGAGGACCAGGAATTAGGCTGGTTAAACTTTTAGGCTTTTAGCAGCAGTTCAGCTGAGATCGATTTGGATGAGGACACAGAAGCTTCCAGTCTGAGGAAACAGGATCAGTTGAGGAACTGGTGAGGTGAGGAAGCTGTGGCTTGTTCTACTTCTCTGATCTTCCAGCATTCACCCCAATACCTGGCTCAGGTTTGATTTTATTAATAAGAACTTTTAAGATTCGTGCTACAGGTTAGACCAAGAGCAAGGACAGATAATTCATGGAAAGGGAAACAGATCTACTAAATACAGGGAACATAGATCATCTTCTTCCGTATTTAAAACTTGTAAACTTGAATAGAGCCTCCGTTGCCATTTTGGGTATACTGAATTACAACAAATGTTAAAAAGGAAAACTCCGGAAACCAGGAGTTCCAATAATGCTGGTGGCGTTCTGAGTGGTTGACGTCCCTGCAGAAGACATCTTGTCAATACCCATCATGAGTAATAACACACTAAACTCATTGACCCAGTAATTCTGCTTCTGAAGATCTATTTTAAGGAATTTATCCAAAGTATGAAAAAAGCTATATGCGTGAAAAATGTTCATTATAGCATCATTTAAAATGTCAAAAAATTAAAATGGGAATTGAGCTAAATGTGTGGCACTGGGGCATTGCACAGAACCCACTCTCCTTGATGGACAGTTATGCAGTCAATTAAAATGATGGCTTTGTTCACAGGAACAAAAAAAAGCAGGCACAGGCCAGGGAACATGGTTGTGTAGGTCTATGATAGGCACAGCATGGTAAGTAAAGGAAGAAAGATGGAGATGGTTCCGGAGGGGCTGTAAAACTGTGGCACACCCCTCTTTCTTTGGGACAGGGTCTCACTGTGTGGTTCAGGCTCACCTTGAACTTACGGTTCTCCTGCCTCAACTTCCTCAGTACTAGGATTACAGGTATGTATGCTCAACACATACTCTCTCTCCTCCATATATTTTTCTGACATATGACATATGACACTACTCCCATAATAATAGCATGGCTTAGAAATTTCAGCCCTTGCTGAATTCTCAGGAAGATCGAACCTCATGTTTTATTCTCAGAAAGGCTTCTGTGAAGTCCAAAGAAATGGCAGTAAACTAACACAGTGACCGTTGTCCCTGGCACCCCACAGAAAAGGATCATTTTCTTCCTTCCCTGAAACAAATCTTGACTAACTTTGATAGTTCAGCAATTAGAACTTTGGCATACAATCTTTTTTCTTCAACTCCTATAATTAGTGGTCTCCAATTATATGAATCAATTTCAATTTCTATAAATCAGATGATTTAGAGAGAAGGCCGTTCAATTTCCTTTTCAACTGTATGGTCTCAGCAGCAATAAAACTCTCAGCTTAAAATATCAGGATGCAACTTGCTCCAGAAATATTCCCCAGCTCCTGTGGGTGTCTGCTGGCAGCCATGACACTTCAGGTTCTTGGTAGTGGCACTTCTATGTTTGTCCCTTCCTTCAGTCTTATTCACTAGAGTTCTTCCCAGTCTGGGTGATCAAACCTGGGGCCTTGACCCTAGGACCTTGTGCATACGAGATAGGAAAGAGGTCTACCACTGAGCTACCCGTGCCCCTCAGCCCTATTGCCTGTCTTTATTTTAACCTGGATATGATCATGTCAGTGGCCTTCTAAGGTTTCACAGAAACATGGAGTCCCTGCTGCTTGGCTACCTTGTGGGGACACAAATTACTGGATTATCTTGAACTAATTCCTGATCTACCAAAGGAATCCAGTCTTGTGTTTTCCTTTTGTCCCTCAGACCCGGAATGTGTGAGATTCGATGTCTCTGATTCCACAAAGAGCAAGTTTTATCGTTGATTTTTTTTTAAAGTTTCAAAAAAGGAAAATCTGAAAATCTCAACAGAACTTCCCTGCATCGAATCCCATAGGCACTTTCATGCTGTGGTGTTTCCCTCTTCCCTCTGGCTGAAAGAAAAGAAAGCAGGGGGTAGAGGGCAGCTGAGGAGAAGGAGTGAAGTGGGGGAGGGACTTGCTCTCAGGATCCCTGAAACCCAGCTAAAGAGTGCTTAGGTTGTGAATGCATAACCCTTCCACATCCTTCTCCCCTTGGAGTAGATAAGTGGCCAAGGCCCCTGCTTGCCACTGATGTGGGTTTTTAGCAAGATGTCTTCTTTTGTTGGGGATTGGCTTATGGCTTTTATGATGCTTTTAAATTCAGCTTATGTTGAATTATTATTGTTCAGCATTTTATACATCACTTGCTATTCCTGTAGCTGTAAAGTCTCATTAAGTGCCAGGGCTGGTACTCAAGATTTCTGAACAGATAGATCACACTAAATTGGGACATTGTGTACAATGCTCCCAAAGTGCAGAAGACATGGGGGCCCTTGGAGATTCACTGGGGCAGGGACATCAGATCCACAGCTGAAGTTCCTTTTCGGAAACTAGAACTTTGAAGACGTGTGTCAGGAAGACAGTTAACCAACCCAAAGGGATGAGGCCCATCTCTCCCAGGGAGCTCAATTAAACAGGGCATTGAGATCCCTGCACTGAAGCAAGACGGAGGTCACAGCTACAGAAAACTTTCACTATTTATAGCTGGTAACCGTCATGCACTGAAGACTAACAGCTTGGAAACAGCCAGAAAAGAAAACTGGTGGATAAAACATATGTAACTCCTATTTTGTTTACGTAGTTGAATATAAGATTTTATTTAAGTTAATTAAGATATTTTGTTTTAATCTGTTATTGTTAATAAAAATAACTTAAATAGTAGATGTGGGCTGGGAAGATGGCTCCCAGGGTAAAGTGCTTGCTACGAAAGCCTGGAGACCTGAGTTAATCCCTGGAACCAAGGTAAGGTAGAAGGAGAACCAGTTTCACAAAAGTGTCCTCTGACCTTCACATGTGCACCGTGATATATACATCTTCCACCTCCCTTATGTGAGTGTAAACACACACACACACACACACACACACACACACACACACACACACACACACACAAATCTGAAAAAGTAAATAAAAATTTAAATTAGTGTGTGTGTGTGTGTGTGTGTGTGTGTGTGTGTGTGTGTGTGTGTGTACATTTTCATTCAAGTTTCTATAGAAGCCGAAAACGGTGTCAAATCCCCTGGAATAGGAACTGTAAATTGTTGTAAGCTGCCTGATATGGGTTCTGGGAGAGCAGCAAGTGCTCTAAACTGCTGAGCCATCTCTCCATCCACCCTGTAATCTCTTTACTTTCTGTGGTACTGGGAACTGAACTCGGTGCCTTGTGCATGGTAGGCAAGTACTCTATCACTGAGCTACATCTCCACCCATCCAAAATCTTAAATACTGAGAATTTTAAGCATGAACTGTACATTTGAATGTATTTTTCAAGCATGCCTCAAAATATGTAACCAGAAAGAGCTGTGTACATTAACTGATAGTCATCAGCTACTGGTAGAATCGAAGTGATTTCATTTTTGTTTTGTTCCTTTCTCCATTTTTTGAATTTTTATAAGAGAAGTAGAATATTTCTATAAAAAATGTGGAAGACTGTTTGAGATGCTACAGAACTGTCCATGCATGCTAACGCACACTTATGACCTCAGTACCTGGGAAGCTGAGGCAGGAAGGTTGTGAGTTCAAGGCTGGCCTGGGCTGCATAGTGAGATCCCAATTCAGAAGGAAACCAAGTGAAATCAGATCTGGAGCTATGCTGGCCAGGAGAAAAGAATCACAAATATTCAACACTAGCATTCTGCAGTTCTGGGAGGCCTTAGTCTCTGTAAGGGAGGTCCTATCATTGTCTAGATCTCCAGTTTGCAGATGAGGAAACTGATAGGCACAGAAAAGACACAACTCACACCCTTTAAAGAGTGTGCAGAGGAGCAAAGTGTCACACTGGTCTCACTCTCACTTTTGAGATAAATTATGGGGTCCCTGTAGGGTCCTTCTTGCCACACAGATCCTCCTTCTCCTCTCCTTCCTCCTCCTCTTCCTTTTCCTTCTCCTCTTCCTCTTTCTCCTCCTTTTCCTTTCTCCTCCTCCGCGTTCTCTTTCATCTCTTCCTTGTTTCCTAAAGGGTTAGTGTGTCCTGAGTGCCCCTATAGTCCAGGAAGATATCAAAAAATGTGGACAGTCCTCTGAGAAAGGAGATGATTTTACATTTTAAAACAGACAAGCAAAAAAAATGGATTCGATAAGAACAATTTGGTAATAATAAAACAGTGTGTCTCACGTGACCCAGGACCGCTGACAAAAGGGCTGGTTGCCCCTGTAACAGACCCAAGGTTGGTGTCAGCAGGGAGCAGAAGTGTGGGTGCTGGAGACATAGGACTGTGGCTGGGAGGTGAGGAAATCATCAGAATCCAGTCAGACAAGGGCTTAACTATGGTTCTGGGGTCTGTCAAGCTCTCTAGGAAGCATGGTTAGTGTGGCCAAAGGGGAGCATGCCCCTCCCCCAGGTTTGGCAGCTCATGTGACAAGTTGACCCTATACCCAGGGCATGGGGTATTTTTGATAATTGCAATTTTCCTGCCCCGTAAACGCCTTGAAAATGGCATCGAAGAGAAGCAACTTGGGGCCTGGCTGACACTCCTGAAAGCTGTTCCTTTTCCTTTGATGGTACAAGCCAAACCAAGTAAGCCAGGAGTCCCCATGCCTATCTGGCCAATATTTTGGTTCAGGTTGTTCTTCCAGGTTCATCTTGCTGGTGTGTACGAACTGCTGTTGCTTTTGCTGGTGACACTGCAGTGTTTGTTGGAGGAGCCCAGAGTCCCTCTCCTATTATCAGGTCGATACACTGTACCTGGTAAGACAATGCCAATCCATAGCTAAAAATAGCTGCCTTTTCTCATGTTCTTCAGAACAAAGGAAAGGGGCACACAGATCAGATCCACCTCGTCTTGCCCTCCCCTTCCCAGTATTCCTAGGGTGAACAGTTTGTCTTCTTTCTCAAATGGATTTCTCATTTGAAAATGGAGGCACACAGACACTGAGAGATACTGAGGTCCACTATGGAAATGATGGGCACTAAGGAACTGTAGTCAAGTACCCCATGTCCCCTCCAAATCAGTACTTGATGTAGTGAGTGAGGATCACTAGTCTCCTCTCTGCGGGTCCAGTGGAGAAACTCAAGAATTCATTTTTCTCTTCTTTAAGTGTTTCTTGGAGATATACAAGACACTGTACTTTATCAAATCCGGTTAGCCGTACTTCAACTTCACAGTCCTTGATCAGCTTCATGCAATGCCCTGACTTTGGCTCAGTTTACGGCTGTAGATTAAGTATCTGAACACATGATTTTATTTCCCTTTGTCTAACTCTATCTTCTTCACCTCGTTCACCAACTGGATGTACGTACGTAGGGGCTGGGCACAAAATATGGCTGTGTTTTGGGTGACAGCGGGGGTGGGAAGGTTGGCCCATGGACACAGAATACTAATTAGACACAAAGTGCTCTCTGTGCCTTATCTGCATAAAGAAAGATAAAACCCATGTAAATAATATGTTTTTTTCCCCCGTCCATAATGAATGTCCCCTTTCTCTCCATTTCTGCATAGTATTAGAAATTGCATTTTTATTATATGAGACACTGGACACATGCCAACAGTTTTTCTTTTAACTTGATATTTTGGGCTCTGATCTTTGTTAGAACTACAATGGTCCAGATCTCACACAGTCAAAGGTCATTTCTATAGCTCCTTCTCCCATCCCATCATTTCTGGGGAATGTTTGTTTTCAAAACAAAGAATTGGGTTAAAGCTTAGGTATCATATATCAGAACATATTTCAAGGCAAAATGAAGAACACTCAAGCCTTCCCTTTCAAAGGTCAGATATTATTTATTATTATTATAAAACGATCTGTGATTTATGAATTTAACTTCTCATAAACCCTCTTTGTAACAGAATATGCAGTCAGCGGCTTAACGTTACATTGTTTTCTTTTGACAACGTATCCACGAGACCATTGCAGCTGCGCCTTTATTCACAATACCAGATTAATTAACACAATCATATGCTGTTGGCGCTTACTCAATGAGTGGGTCTGCAGCGGGATAGATAGGTAAATCCTTTAAATGCAGGGGAGATAAGGCGTGTACTATGGTAGTTACAGAACTAGCCGAGGTGGTGTCCGACTAGACCAGCCAGCCCTGGCAAGACCCCTTTCCCTGTTCAGGGACCACAGCCGTCTTGAGCATGAATTTCAAAGTCGACCACACCTATTTCAGCCTCATCACACCCCACATGTGCAAGACGCAAGTGTATAAAAGCAGAAAACCTCTCAGAAATCAACAGTTCTGGCCAAAATAGCAGTCAGTCTGCCGCCAAGCATTTTGAGTCTGCAGTATTTTTTTTTAAAGTTCAATCATTGCTTTCCTTAAATATCTTCCTTGCTGGTATTCACTTTTTCCCTTCTTCTCCACCCCCACCCCAATCTCTCAATGCACATGTTCTGGATAGGCATCATCATTTGGGGTGTGTGTGTGTGTGTGTGTGTGTGTGTGTGTGTGTGTGTGTGTACTAATGAAAACGTGTGCAAATAAACCCGCTTCTCCTTCCCAGTCCCCAGCCTCAGTTAGTATTTATTGGCAACTTTCGCTGACATTTTCGTGAACGTCAAAGCTTTGTTAGAGAAGATGTAAGGCTTTGCTTTCTGTACAGGCTTGCCCATGTTGGGAACGAGGTAACCAGGCAGTGGGCTTAATAGAATTTCTTTCATACTTTTTCCCCCTAATGTCCATTACATATGCAACAATAATTTACTTTTTGTTGTTTTACTTAGCACAGAAATTGAAAATGTGACAAGCTTTGCTGGATTAAAAGGTTCATTTTATAGACACATAGACCAAGAGAAAGGAGAAAAACAGATCCATAATTTGGAGCCTTCTTTAGAGCTTCTAGGTGGTAGAACTGAGAGTTCTTTAGAGTTATCCCTGCCCTTTAGAAATAGGTCAGAGTTGGGCCACGCTCAGTCTTAGAAGTCCTGGGTATTTTGGGAAAACCACATCATGGATCTGAGGTCTCTTAAGCTCCACTTATTGGACGTTCTATGACGTCAGGTCCTGGGTGAACAGTGCTTATGGGCTCTGGGTCCAGCAGACCTGGGGATTAACATTGGCTTCCACTTTCTGTGATTGTCATACCTGGGGGCTGGAAATACTTTGAAGACCCACATAGAGAGGTGTCAGGGCTGCTATTTCCTTCTCCTCACTGGGCTGGTGCCCCCCACCCCCACCTTAGTTATCATGAAGAAAGAACAAAGATCTTTTTCTTTAGTTTTAAGTCTAGATGATCACTTGTGAATGGAGAATGAAGTTGGTTGGCAGATTTTTACAGGAAGAGCCAGAGTTGGGCACAACTGGTAGACCCCTGAGTTGCACAGTGATCATAGTGATGAACTAACTGCACTATTAAAGTAAACATCACTGTCCCGAAAAGCACACAGTTTGCACCATGAGAACAGCTGTCACCCAAGAAGTGTTGGCTTCTTGCAGAGCTTCAGGCATTTCAGTGACTTGCAGGGTCACACAGTATTTTCTTTCTTTCTTTTTTTTTTTTTTCCTGCCAGTGGAATATTGAAGGCCTCTGAGTAAGACTTGGGGTGGACTCAGACAGTCACCCAAGGTATAAGCAGGGATGGTGTTTTTGATATTTCACACATGAACTGGGGCTCAGCTTCTAGGAGTGGCTCAGTTTCACTGGTCCCTCCACCTAGCCTTAGATGACAGCTTCGGCAGTGGGAGGGGCGCCTTGCCGTTGTTTGGACAGGAAGCTCATTGCATTGATGCTGTCGTCCCTCCACAGGATGGCAGGTGTTTGTAGCAGACACTTGATGCATGCTTTCTGGATAGGCACATTGAAGGACTGTCCACTTTCTCGAGAAAGAGCTCATTTTAAGGTGGTCTGAAAGCCTGTGCCAAAATGAATCTTTGGCTCTCCCCTGCAAGTCAAGAGCTAGACAGTGATGTGGCCCAAAGTTAACTGCTAGAGCCTTCCTGGTGGCATCTTTCAAAAGGCAAAGCAGCTCCGTCACCAATATTCCACCAGGATTGTTGTAGCAGCTTCTGTATTTCCTGTGTTCACATGTTACAGCCGAAAGTTGTTCAGCAGTGACTTGTAAGCTAGGCCAACAGTGAGAGGACCTTGGACTCGACTTAGCACTTCTTGTATTGGGCCAGTGGGTGAACCATGCGCTGTTTGTTCTCCATGTGTTTCATAATATAATTGGACTTAATCTTTGCCACACCTTCTTCTACAAAGAGATGAGAAATGAGAGTGATATTGACTGTGATGGGGACTCTAAAGTTTTTGAGATGCTGTGAGTGAAAGCTTGATGGGGGTTTATAGAAGATGAGTCCAGAAGGGGCAGGGATATTGTTCGCTTGCTGTATCTCTCACGGGTGGAACAGTATTTGCTGCTCCAGCATCAGCCTCTAGCCAATTCTTGTGGGATAAAGGAATGAACAAACCTAGAAAGGAGGATGAGAACTGAGTGTCACAGGGCCGAAGAAGAGTTGTCAAAGAAGATACAGCCAAGGTGGAACTTACTTGATTCTAGTGTCCCAGTGCGGGTGCAGCTCAGGGTACTCTTCATGGAGATCTGATCCAAACAACCCCTCCTACCACCAAAGGTCCAGCCAGACTGGGATTCTCTGTAGAGGTAGTAGGTGGGTAGCAGGGACAGAGGAAGTGGTAACGGTAGACTCCAGTTGAAGTGGGGTCAGGAGAGCCAGCCTTAGGGGATGACTTCAACAGTGGGCAGGGTAGCTTGTCATTGTATGGACAGTCAGAAGCATCAGGAGCTCATTGCATTGATGCTGTCGTCCCCTCCCTGATTGGCTAACAGCTGCCACAGGATGGCAGGGTGTTTGTAGCAGAGACTTGATGTACATTTTCTGGATGGATATTTTGAAGGACTGTCCACTATCTCAAGGTTCCTGCAGGATCAGTCAGTCTGAAACTGTGAATCAAAATTCCTCCTTCAGTTGTTTATGTCGGGGACTGTATCACAGTCACACACACACATACATACATACATACATACACACACACACACACACACACACACACACACACACACACACACACACACACACACACACACACACACCTGAATTGGCCAGACATAGCTGGATTGCAGGTCATCCATGAAGTTTTCTCTTCTTGTCCCACTCCTACCAGCTTACATCATCACTCCTTAGGGGTTTTACTGGTCTGCATAACCACCTTTTCAAGGTTCTTAAGAGTCCTTTTTAGGGGAAGGAGGGGGAAGATCATTTACTGGTCTGCATACTTGCTTGTCTGTTTCCAGGATGGCGGACTGAGCCACAAGTGAGTCTGATGAAGATGGGGAACAGGCTCTGCACTGCATGTGTGTACAGGGTCAGCCTGTTTACAGAATGGACTTGCTCTGCTTGGGGATCTCATATCAGGAGAAGGCCAGCTAGGCAAAGGAAATGGCACTGATGAGCAAAGTTGAGAAAGAGTTCAGGAAGCACTGGTATAGGTCTGCCAGAAGTACCAATACCCCTGGGTATAGACGATGGCTTCCATCTCAGGCTTGCCCCAGAGTGACTGTCCCACAGTTGCCTCAGAAGAAGGGCTTCCCTTGTGATAAGCCCTATCACTGTGGACTTGGAGCAAGGTGTGGCCAGCTACTAATTTGTGTCCTTTGGTGATGGTGTGACTTCCCTCTGCATGAAGGTGCAGAAGAAAGCGTTCTGCAGAGTGGCAGATCAAGAACAGGGTACCAGGAGCTCCCTGGGGGACATGGCTCAGAGGTTGTGCACTCTGTTTAAGACAGAGGATTGTGAACCAAACAGCTGCAGTCCTTCCCCTCCACTTTGCATTCTTGAAATGCAGAGAAAGGAGCACCTGAGGACACCAAAACACACATTGGGAAACACTGGCAGCCACAATGCTCATCAGTTGTGGGTGTGCACCCAGGTGCGTGTGTATAAGATGGCTCTGAATGGTTTGACTCATCGATGTGTTCTTGAATGGCAGAATGGTCAGACTTCCACAATGGTAATGATCTTGTCTGCTGGTGACCTTTCTGGTACATTTACATCTTATCACAACATGCATAAGCCACCTATAGGCTAGCCATTGGCTGTGTCATTCCTTATGCACAATAACCCAGCATGCAGGAGAGCAGCATCCAGTGTAGACTAGAAAGGGACTGCTTCCGCACACTTCACTCTTTTGTTGTGTGGTAAGCTTAATCACCAAAGGAGACTTTTGAGCAGAACCCACGCCTGGCTCCCTTTTTAAAAGTGAAGACATTCAAATGCAACCTAGCCTCCCTTTACTTTAACAGAGTTGGAAAGAAAAAGCATCACACTCACTCCTGCCTAACAGGGCAGAACCAGAGTGTCCCATAGCAAGAAAGGAAGGGGTGCTCCCAGGGCAATCACATGAGTGTGTGCATGGATAGCATGGGACTCCCATGCTGCTCATGTGCAAGCTCATGTTAGAAGACAAAGCAGGAGCCAGGTATGTGGTGGTGCATACCTGTAATCCCTGCTACTCAGGAGGCTGAGGCAGGAGGATCACACATTCTCAGTCTGCTTGGGCTATATAAGGCCAGCCTGAGAAACCTAGTGAAACCCTGTGTCAGAGATAAAAATAAGACAGCTTAGTGGTCCTGTTGGAACACTTGCCTAGCCCCTGCACCCCTCTAGGTCAATCCTAGTACCACCAAGGAAGAAAAATATCTCAGACCGTAGGAGGGTCTACAGTCAACACCACCACCAGAAAACTCCCTTACTGAAGTTTTTTGTTTGTTTGTTTGTTTGTTTGTTTGTTTTTTTTTTTTTTTTGAGAAAAGGTATCACTTTGTAAGTTTTGACTGGCCTGGAACTCACTCTGTAGACCATGTTAGCCTCAAACTTCAGAGATCCTCCTGTCTCTGCCTCCCAAGTGCTGGGATTAAAGGTATGCTCTACCATGACCAGTGCATACTGAAGTTTTAGCCACGTCCTCGTCAGTGACCTGTAGTCAGGTGTGTGAGCCCCATTTAGTCATTTACTTACACATTTGAAATAATGGAGAAATCCTACCCCTCTTTAAATGACAGAAAAATTGAGATTTGACAATTGACAGATTACTGAAGGAGATACATGCATAAGAAACAAGAAGTTGAGGCAGCTAGCACATTTCATGCTCCAAGTCCTTCAAGTGCTCACTGTCTGAATGAGCAGGGTGCTGGGGGCCCATTTCACAGAGGAGACTGAGGCTTAGGGCAGTTGGCTCAGTCACTCAAAGTCCTCTGGCTAATGGCCTGGAGGTTCCTCTCTGTACTGTGCTGGCCTTCTGCTGGGGGGCCAGCAGAGAGAGGGCAGCCAGAAGGCAGGAGAAGCCCCACCCTGCATCCCCCACTGTGGCTGAGTCCTCATTGCTGTCACTGTTTGCATCTGGGCCTTAGGTTACAGTGCCAAGAATAAAAATAAGCCTGGCTATTTTTCACTCATATTTTGGTTCTTCCTTTTCTTCATTTCAAAAATGCCATTGAAATAGAATTCTAATTTTTACTTAAAATATGTCATCTTAATAAATTGCTGCATTATTATTTGTGGCTTGATGTATTTAAAGAGTACCTCTTTTCCCAGAACAGCACATCTTCAATAATATAATTGCAATCAATAGAAAGTATGCTTCTATATACAGTACGTGCTTATTTCACTTGAAAGCCTGTCCATTCAGAGAAAAGAGCCTGTCTGTCTGTCTGTCTATCTATCTATCTATCTATTTATCTTATCTATCATCTACCATCTCTATCTATCAATTTATCATCTATCATCTATCTATCTATCTATCTATCTATCTATCTATCTATCTATCTATCATCATCATTCTATCATCTACCATCTCTATCTATCTAGCAATTTATCATCTATCATCTATCTTTCTATCCATCATCTATCTATCATCTGTCTGTCTGTCTGTCTATCTTCTATCCATCTATATCTGTTCATTATTTATCTATTCTCTTGATCAATTGATCTGTCTATTGTCTCTCATCTCTGTCATCTGTCCCTCATCTGTCTGTCATCCTTCCAGTCATGTGTATTTATCTGAACTGGAAGGATCCATAATTTTGGAACAGTGTAATTTTACATTTCCTCTTTAAATATCAGAATTGTGGATACTATACCAAATTCTACATGTGGTGTGTCTTGTATTTTTTGTTTTATGTGTATCTTATTGGGTAAAGCTGTCATTTAGACCACTTCCCTAGATCTCCTAAGCTTGGTTGATGAAGGTCTTAGAGACTCACATCCCTCAGATAAGATACTTCTACTACAAACCTGCTGAGAATCTGTGCTCATGACTGCCACCAGCAAGGGACAAGAGAATGGTGACCATTAGGGGGAGGAGGACGGAGATGGGTTCTTCCAGACCGACCTCACAGGTGTTTCCCCACCCACAGTGGCTTAGAACCCAGTCAAAGCTGTATCCTTCCCTGGTTCCCTCACTGAGCTCAACCTATAGACTGGCTGTTTTGGCCAGTGAGGCCAATGGTTTTTTTCTAAGGAGTGTTGTCGCTGAAGTTTTCTCCAGTCCTGCCCAGTCCCACGGACCCTGCAACTGCTTATAAAATAATCACTCAGAAGCTTATATTAATTAAACTACTTGGCCATTAGCTCAGGCTTACTACTGACTAGCTCTTACACTTAAACTCGGCCCATTTCTGTTAATCTATATGTCTTCTATCTATATGTCTTCTATTATTTTAATTAATAATCTAAGAAATGTTATTTAGATATTCTTTGAAATACTTTTGTTTACTTTGGGTTTGGGGTTTTTTAAGCCAGTGTCTCTCTGTGCAGCCTAAGCTGGCCTTGAACTCTCATCCTTCTGGCTCAGCCTCCCAAATGCTGGCACTAGGCAACAATCCCCAGCTTAAAATACTCTTATATTTTAAATAATAGAGGTAAATAATAGTTTAGATTCCTTGGATCAGGAGTTTTCTGGGAATGGACTTAAGTTTGCTTGACACCATAGCCCCAGCAAAGGTTGTTTGCTGTGAAAATCCCCCTTGTACCACTGACAACCCATGGTTACCCCCATGGATGGACCTCAACCAGAAGCAATGTCTGGAGTGGGTCTTGCAACCCAAAGGTCACTCATGATTCTAGAATCTTGGAGACATGTGGTGTCTTGCCAGCCACAATGTCCAGCCCATGTCTTCTGATGATGGGATGGTCTTGGGGGAGGGGTGCTTTGGCTTCCCACTGGGATCATTTTCACTTGACTCTCTGCGCTCCTGCCCATGCCATAGCCCTGTGGCTAGCTGCTTTCTTCCCTCTCTGAGCTCTGGTGCTGCCGGGCACTGTTGAGTTTGTGTGACAGAATGTATGACCCTGTCATGCAGAGGCTCAGTCTTTTTATCTGGGGACAGTGACTTCCGTCTCCAAAATAGATATCAAGGGATGACGGTTTATGTACCTTAAAAGATTAACCACTGAGTTACACTCACCATGATCACCACCCATGCTTGCTGAGACTTGATGTTCATCAGGACCTGTGTCATGCTCTTTTCCTGTCTTGTCCCCACCTGCTTTAGAAAACATCTGTAAGTGGATAGCACACCTGCCGTCATTCTAAGTACAAAAAGAGGAAGCTTGGAGATGTTCAGAGCTTAAGATCTCCTAGAAGGCACTCAGTACCCCCCCCCCGCCATGCCAGCTGGGCCTATCTGACATCACAGCTCAAGGGATGAGCCACTAAGCTGGACTACAGCTGCTGGAAGTGCTCCTGGATCTCAGGGCATTGGGAAGCTGTTTTCCTGTTATGGGCAAGAGTGGGTGGGTTCTGGTCTGTCCTTCATATGTGAACTTCTCTGTGGTCCTGTACACTTAGTCTCTGCTGGATGAGCAGTCAGGAGTTTATTTTGCAAAAGTGGACTGTTGGGAGTCAGTGTTTCTTTTACAATACGAAGTGTGTATCATTGTTGTTTGTTTGCTCTCACCCATCCCCATCTCATTCCCTTGTTCCCCTCCTGTTGGTCTCCTTCCTCCTCTCAAATAGTGCTACACACACACACACACACACACACACACACACACACACACACACACACACAAATATACACATTTTATATATATATATATGTATATGTATATATGTGAGTCTAAATTCTTCATACAAGAGAAAACTTGCAGTATTTTTCTTTCTTTTGTGCTTCCATTATTCTCTTTTGCTCCCCAAACCTTGCCCATTAGTCCCCTCCCCCTACATAGTCCCCTTGCTATTTCTGTATAATGAAAGGAAACTTGATATTTGGCTTCTGAGTCCGGCTTATTTCACTTAACATGATGATTTCCAGTTCCATCCCTTTCCAAATCATTTTCATGGTTTCTTTTTTTCCTAATGACTGCGTAAAATTACATTGTCTGTATGTTTCACACTTTCTTCATCAATCCATCTGCTGATGGGCATCTAGGCTAGCTCCCTGTCCTGGCGATTGTGAACAGAGATGCAGTAAACATGGCGGTACAGATGCAAAAGGACCTCTGTGGAGTGTTTGCAGAGCATCCTGTGGATATCCATGCAGGGGCAGTACATAGCGCTCTGAGGAACTTCCACACTAGCTTCCTTGGTGTCACCAGTTCGCACGCCTCCTGGAGATCCTCTTTTCTCACTTCCTTTCCAGCACTTGTCACCCAGCGCTCCTTAAATTTCATGCTTGAAGTGTTCAGACAAGCCACTGGGAGAATGGAGTCCACCACACAGCAGTTCTGAGTCTTGCAGAGAGCTGAGGACCTTCATGCCTTTTACATTTTTACTTTGGATGTTTTAGAGAGGGTCTCATATAGTCCAGGCTGACCTCAAACTTACCATATAGCTCAGGCTGTCCTATAACCTGTGATCCTCCTACCTCAGCCACCCAAGTGCTGGGGTGGCTGGTGTGCACCACCACACTTGGTGATTCTAATTCACTCTTTAGGATAGAGGAAATCACAGCTATGTCAGGGAGTTACTTGAAAAATGAAAAATAAACAGGCACATGTAATGATTCCAGAGAAAATGTAAGTAGTTTTGCAATTGTGGAGAGGCAATGCCCTAGTTACTCTGTGATGTCAGAGCCAGCCCTTCAGGAAGGGCACAGCAGTTGGTGATGCTCTGGAATATTGGGGCACTTGATGAGTATTTGTTAAATGAATCTACCTGCATAAAATTAAATATTTCCAAGCAGTGGGCATTCACAGACAGACAGACACACACATACACACACACACACACACACACACACACACACACACACACACACACACACAAACACATTTCTTAACCCTCACTGTAAAGTACAAAGGATGATGTAAGAACCAACACAGGCTACATTTCAGGTGGACAAAGGGTTAGTATTCCCAATGCAAAGGAAAAAGCCATAACCAATCAATATGAGAAAGACAAATCCTCCAATAGAAAGATGGTCAAAGGACTGAGCAGGCAGCTCAGAGAAGAAGAAATCCAAACGACTAATAATCAAAGATCAGCAATGGATGTGTGTGCAGGCATTAAATATAGCAGGCTGACTTGTGTCTGCCGACTTGGCAAGATACCCATGACATGGTGTTGAATGACCAAAAAACGTGGGGGCGGCTTCAAAACAGCAGTTAGCATGTGAGTCCATTATGGAGAAGTGTATGGCAGAGGCTTTGTCCACATCCTTCTTGAAAATAAGAGAAAGTTCCCAAAGTAGATCAAACAGAGAAGAGAATATGAAGAACTGAACACATTCTCATCACTCCATGCCAAGCCAGCAGACTCGTGACCTTACCACGGGGTCAGGAGAGGTGGAGTCACTGAGCCACAAGGCAGCCGCTGTGACCACTGTCTCACCCTTCACCTCCCTGGGATCAAAGATCTTGTTTGTTTGTTTGTTTTCCCTCTCTTAGTTTCATGTTTTCCCTTTCTGCAGGTTAAATGGGATTGGGAGTAATTTTATTAGTGTAAAGATAGACTTCTGTATGTTCATTTTTTATAATGACATCATAGTTTTAAGTTCAGAGAAATGTCCACTTTTTTTTTTCCCAAATAGAAAACAAAATTTGGGGCTGGAGAGATGGCTTGGTGGTTAAGAGCACTGACTGTTCTTCCAAGGGACCCAGGTTCAGTTCCCAGCATCCACATGGCAGTTCCCAACTGTCTGTAATTCCATTTCCAGGGGATCTGACACCCTCATACCCTCATACAGACATACATGCAGGCAAAACTCCAATGTATGTTAAATAAATAAATCTTAAAAATTTGGAGGCTGTGGATGTACCTGGGTGGTAGAGTGCAGGCTTAGCATGTACACAGACCTGGATTTGATCCACAGCAATGAGAAAACGGAAGTCCACGAGAGAGGGAGCTGGGCATTCAGTAGGAAATGTGGCTAAGAAGTGCCTATCCCTAGTGTAAGTTTCTACAAACTAATAAGAACACTTCAAACAAGGGGAGCAGCTGTCTCTCCAAGAGCTTGTTTAGTGTGTGTGGGACGAGGAACTGCTCAGAATGTTCTACAGCAGCACCTCTTCCTAGGCCTGGCTACTGCTTCCCTTCGAATCTCCAGTTCCCTGCCTCCCTCCCTCCCCACAACAGCAGCCTTGTGTGTCAGGCAGTCTAGACCGCCTAGATCCACACTCTCCCTCACCGAGCTTCTGCTTCCGTCTCCACTTGACCGCTCGCTCAGCATTGCTTGACCTAAACGTGCTCTGACCCAGCACACCCGGTTCCAAGAAGGCTGTCATTCAGTCCTCAAAATATGGGCATGCAAGTCCCAGAGGAAGAAGAGCAAATGGCCCAGAAACGTATGGAAATGTGTTCATCTGGCCAGCCCTCAAAGTGATGAAGAAGCAACTCTGGTTAACTCACCCATTGATTTACACTTCAAAAACTGACAGAGACTTGTGAAATTGATGGCAATGTGTGTGGTCTATAAGGTTAGGAGATATTAGACACTCTTAGACTGCTAGTTGGTATGCACATGGGTGCGTGTCTGTGTATGCACACACATGTACATATACACATATATGTATGTATATGTATCCATCCACACGCATGTCTTTTCTGGAGAGTAGTTTGAAACATGTCAAATGTCTCCACATGTCTTATCTGAGCAATTCTTCTTTTATGAAATTTTTCATAGACATAAATATGTATTAACAGAGATATTTGACCTAGAATGTGCATAGAAGTTCATTGTATAAGAGTAAAACTTTGTAGACCATTCAAGTGTTCTTTGAAAAAGAATACCTTAGGAAACTGTGGTCACTAACCACAGGAGCTGTGCAGTTACACACAGTTTGAAAATGACTCTTTAGGACTGTCACCAACATATAAAAATATTCACCATGTATCCGTTAGCTGACATGATCCTTTTTTGTAAAAATGGAAATACATTATATATTTAATTTTAATTTTTATTTTATATTTTGACTGTATGTATGGGTGTTTTGCCTGATGTGTCCCTGTGTATCCCATGCATGCAGTATCTGCATGGACCAGAAGAAGGCATCAGATCCCCTGGAGCTGAAGTTACAGATGGTTGTGAGCCTCTGTGTGGGTGCTGGGAACCAAATTCAGGTCTTCTGCAAGAGCAGCCAGTTCTTTTTATCTCTGAGCTATTTCCCAGCTGCCACATGCTCTGTCTCTCTGTCTCTCTGTGTCTCTGTCTCTTTCTCTCTCTCTCTCTCTCTCTCTCTCTCTCTCTCTCTCTCTCTCTCTCTCCCTGTGTGTGTGTGTAGGTGTGTGTGTGTGTGTGTGTGTGTGTGTGTGTGTGTGTGTGTGTGTGTGTGTGTGTGTGTGTTTGTAGAAACATCTGGAAGACTATCAAGAGAAATGTGACTGGATATTACCTCAGGATAGAAGAGTTAGGGCTGGTGTTTTTGGGAGTTTTTTTTCCTTATCACCCTCCCACGTTCATGCCCCCTTTTCTTTCTTTTCTTTTTTCTTTTTCCATAACCTCCTGAGTCCAATTAGTACATACACACATGGGCACCCTGCCAGGGCCTACCCCCCAAAATGAATCTCTTGCCCCAACTGGAAATATATTTGGTTTATCATCTTCTATTGTTATCACATATTAGTATTGCAATCAGATAAAACCAAACTGAAACAAGGGAGTTCCACTGTTTTAGGAAAAAGAATTGAAACCAAATTGAGTTGTGGTCAATGCGACTTGTCTTGACTATATCCAAAAAGAATGGTGTCTCAGGTGCCCGAGCCTCCCAGAACCCACACCTCCCCATGGTGACTTCTCCCAGGATCCCCCCTGATGTCAGCACAAAACAGGATGGAGAACTCTGATAGAGAACATGGGTGAACTTGGACTTGATCCTGGCAGATAATAGAGTGTAAACCACACAGAGAGACAAAATAGATTTGGAGCTTCCTGGAAAAAGAGGCTTATGCATGACTTTACTGGGCAAGTAGCTTAGGTGAGTGAACTGATTTATATATTTTGACTTTTGTTTTGTCTTCAGGAATCATTGCTGAAGGAGCTAGTCATCATTTGAAGGGAACTAGATAGTCAACTTCAAGGACATGAGAGGAAAAGGCATCAACCATGGTCTAGCTCAATAGTAGAGGGCCTATCTAGAATATACTAGTGAGGGGTGGGTGGTGTGGGTTCAGCAGTAGAACACTTTCTTAGAACCCATCAATAAAGGGTGAAGGCATTGTTAGGCAGTTAAATACTTGCCTAACATGTATAAGGCCTTATCTTCCATCCCAAGACTAATACACACACACACACACACACACACACACACACACACACACACACACACTATACATTAACACATTCACACATATATAAAAGCATTAACCATCTACCCAGGAGTATGGCCTTGTACCAGGCTTGCTACTTGTCAATCAAACAAAGTGTGTGTGTGTGTGTGTGTGTGTGTGTGTGTGTGTGTGTGTGTGTGAATCTAAATATTAAGCAATACAAAATAATAATGAAGAAACTTAGCAGGGATTAAGTACATGGGAACAACAAAAGTCAGACACTAAAGTAGAGCAAGTAAAGATAAGATTTCAAAATGTAAAATCAGCCAAGTGTGATGGTGCACATCTTTAACCACAGTACTCAGGAGACAGAGGCAGGTGGATCTCTGTGAGTTCCAGGCCAGCTAAGGCTACATAGTGAGACTCTATCTGAAGAAATCTTTATTAAGTGTGGAAAAAAAAATCAGGATTTAAACTCTAGGCGTGAGGTGCAGCTCAGCAGTGGAGTGCTTTCCCAGCATGCACGGGACTCTGGGTTTGTTTTTCAGCAACACAAGTAAAATTAAACAATAAAAATCAAAAGAATAGATAAGGGAATAGTAAGCCCCCTGAAACACAACCAACATCTTTAAAAGCAAAATATTTGAAACAGGGAAGGGCCAGGACTTTTATTTTAAAAAGAGACCATTGGCAAGTGTTGTGATGTAGTGGTGTGATGAGTTAGACTATCTAAAGGGCGCTATAGAAGTACAATGAAAGATTGTGAGTTGAAGGGTGAGAGATTAAAGGAAGAAGAGAGGACTCAAGAGAAAAACAGTGGAAGCACCTTCAGTCAGAGGAAGCTGAAATCACACCAAACATGAGCAGCTAAAGTTTACGTAGTCTGACAGTTTGAACCTAGCAGATGGGAAGAGTCAGGGGAAACTAGCAGGCAGCCGCGTTTGCTGTGACATAGTGTGAACTGTGAACTATATTTCCTATAGTTCTTTCCTTCTCCGATCTTGACACATTTTGTTATCTGAGCAATTATTTGATTAATGTCTTTCTCTTCCTCGAGACTTCAGGAGCCACAGGGGCAGGAGCCACTATGGTTGGATTTCTGGTGTATTTCAGGGTACTTAAAGAGAGTACTAAGTGGTAAATACCAATTCAGTGAAAGAATGAGTGAAGTGTCTTCCTTAGCTTGGCCACAGTAGGGCAGCTACATCCCCCATGATTCTGGAAATAGGTTGGACTAGTCATTCCCCATGTTCTACAGACCAAACCTGCCCAGGACGGGGTCCCCAGGACTTTTAACTTGGCTACTTCTCAACTGACTGTAAAGCAGGAGGATAAAGGTTGTGGTGAGAATCAGCCCCAGAAATGAGAAGCCATAGTCTAGGCAAGACTTGACAACAGTGACTGGGTGACCTCAGAGACAGAGAGGGAGCCCCTCGAAGTGAGAAGAACCAAGAGGGAGTAATGAGTGCTGATAGGACCTTCCTTCCGTCTCTGTTCTTCCGTTTACCACTATACAAAGGTTATGTGACTGCACCCATTCCTTTGACAAGGATACTGAATCCCAGATTCTGTCTGCCTGTGGAAATTAGTTAAAAGATGCTGATGGAGCTGGAGTGATGGCTCAGCAGTTAAGAGCGCCAGCTACTCTTGCAGAGGACCCAAGTTCTGTTCCCAGCTCCCATATGGTGGCTCACAACTACCTGCAACTCCAACTTCAGGGAAACCAACACCTTCCAAGGGCACCAGGCACCCACATGGTCCACAAACATACATGAAAGCAACACTCTTACACGGAAACTAAAAACGAACAAATCTTAAAGATGCTGCAGTGTGGTGGAGGACCCCGGACATAGCACTGATTTGATTCAATCATGCAGGGTGCCTGTCTCTGTGGCCCACAGGGAGAGTAGACGGTGGCTGGGGCTGGCCAGGTGTAGAAGGGAACACTGGTCTCATGTTGTGAGACAGAGGTCTGAGCTGCCCTTGACTTTGGAGGTATAAAAAAACCTCATTGAATTCTGGAACATTGGCTTCAAGAATCATGTCTTTTCTACTTTTGGAGCCTGTCCTAGAACTTGCTCTGTAGAGCAGGCTGGCCTCAAACTCATAGAGATCGACCTGCCTCTGCCTCCTGAGTGGTGGATTAAAGGGGTGCACCACTACCATCTGGCTTCTGCCCATGTTTTTAGACCTCATTCTAACCTGATTAAGTAAAACAAACAACAACTAGGCCCCTCT